>NC_072419.2:3694347-4000543 GCF_028858775.2 Pan troglodytes | reverse complement strand
GATATTTCCATGTTTATACAGATGGCGGTGTAGATATTTCCATGTTTATAGACATAGCGGTGTAGATATTTCCATATTTATACAGATAACGGTGTAGATATTTCCATGTTTATACAGATAGCCGTGTAAATATTTCCATGTTTATACAGATCACGGTGTAGGTATGTCCATGTTTATAGAGAGAGCGGTGCAGATATCTCCATGTTTATACAGATTGATGTGTAAATATTTCCATGTTTATACACACTGCGGTGCAGATATTTCCATGTTTATACAGATATCGGTGCAGATATTTCCATGTTTGTACAGATGGCGGTGTTGATATTTCCATCTATGCACAGATGACCGTGTAGATATTTCCATGTTTATACAGATGGCGGCACAGGTACTTCTATGGATGTGTAGATAGCGGTGTAGATAATTCCATGTTTATACAGATAGCGGTGCAAATATTTACATGTTTGTACAGATCACGGTGTAGATACTTCCATGTTTATAGAGATAGCGGTGTAGATATTTCCATGTTTATACAGATCACAGTGTAGATATTTCCATGTTTATACAGATAGCGGTGTAGACATTTCCATGTTTGTACAGATAGCGCTGTAGATATTTCCATGTTTATACAGATGGCGGTGTAGATATTTCCAAGTTTATAGAGATGGTGGTGTAGATATTTCCATGTTTATAGAGATAGCGGTGTAGATATATCCATGTTCATAGAGATAGCAGTGAGGATATATCCATGTTTATACAGATAGCAGTGTAGATATTTCCATTTTTATACAGATTGCGGTGTAGATATTTCCATGTTTATACACATGACTGTATAGGTATTTCCATGTTTATACAGATCGCTTTGTAGATATTTCCATGTTTATAGAGATAGCAGTGCAGATATTTCCATGTTTATACAGATAGCGGTGTAAATATTTCCATGTTTATACAGATCGTGGTGTAGATATTTCCTTGTTTATACAGATACCGGTGTAGATATTTACATGTTTATACGGACCGCATTGTAGGTATTTCCATGTTTATAGAGATAGCGGTGTAGATATTTCCATGTTTGTACAGATGGCGGTGTTGATGTTTCCATCTATACACAGATTGCTGTGTAGGTATTTCCATGTGTATACAGATGGCATTGTAGATATTTCCATGTTTATACAGATGGTGGTGTAGATATTTCCACGTTTATACAGATGACTGTATAGTTATTTCCATGTTTTTACAGATGGCATTGTAGATATTTCCATGTTTATAGAGATAGCAGTGTAGATATTTCCATGTTTATACAGATGGCGGTGTAGATATTTCCATGTTTATAGAGATAGCGGTGTAGATATTTCCATATTTATACAGATAACGGTGTAGATATTTCCATGTTTATACAGATAGCCGTGTAAATATTTCCATGTTTATACAGATCACGGTGTAGGTATGTCCATGTTTATAGAGAGAGCGGTGCAGATATCTCCATGTTTATACAGATTGATGTGTAAATATTTCCCTGTTTATACAGACTGCGGTGTAGATATTTCCATGTTTATACAGATATCGGTGCAGATATTTCCATGTTTGTACAGATGGCGGTGTTGATATTTCCATCTATGCACAGATGACCGTGTAGATATTTCCATGTTTATACAGATGGCGGCACAGGTACTTCTGTGGATGTGTAGATAGCGGTGTAGATAATTCCATGTTTATACAGATAGCGGTGTAAATATTTCCATGTTTATACAGATCACGGTGTAGATACTTCCATGTTTATAGAGATAGCGGTGTAGATATTTCCATGTTTACACAGATAGCGGTGTAGATATTTCCACACTTATACAGATAGCGGTGTAGATATTTCCATGTTTATTGAGATAGCGGTGTAAATACTTCCATATTTATACAGATAGTGCTGTATATATTTCCATGTTTTTACAGATAGCGGTGTAGATATTTCCATCTTTATTCAGAGAGTGCTGTACATATTTCCATGTTTATATAGATCACTGTGTAGATATTTCCATGTTTATACAGAAAACTTTGTAGATACTTCCATCTTTATACAAACGGTGGTGTGGATACATCCATGTCCCTACACATGACTGTGTAGTTATTTCCATGTTTATACAGATGGCGGTGTAGATATTTCCATGTTTATACAGATCGCGGTGTAGATATTTCCATGTTTATAGAGATCGCGGTGTAGATATTTCCATGTTTATAGAGACAGTGGTGTAGATATATCCATGTTCATAGAGATAGCAGTGAGGATATTTCCATGTTTATACAGATAGCAGTGTAGATATTTCCATTTTTATAGAGATAGCAGTTTAGATATTTCATATATATACAGATAGCGGTGTAGATATTTCCATGTTTATACAGATAGCGGTGTAGATATTTCCATGTTTATACAGAATTCGGTGTAGATATTTCCATGTTTATAGAGATTGCGGTGTAGGTATTTCCATGTTTACTGACATAGCGGTGTAGATATTTCCATGTTTATATAGATGGCGTTGTAGATATTTCCATGTTTATACCGGTAGCGTTGTTGGTATTTCCACGTTTATACAGATAGCGGTGTAGATATTCCCATGTTTACAGAGATAGCGGTGTCGATATTTCCATATTTGCGCATATTGCGGAGAAGTTATTTCCATCTTTACACAGACAGTGGTGTACGTATTTCCATGTTTACACAGATAACTGTGAAGTTATTCCTTTGTTTACACAAATAGTGTTGTAGATATTTCCATGTTTATACAGGTAGCGGTGTAGATATTTCTATATTTATAGAGATGGCGGTGTAGATATTTCCATGTTTATACGGATGGCGGTGTAGATATTTCCATGTTTATAGAGATGGCGTTGTAGATAGTTCCATATTTATACTGATAGCGGTGAAGATATTTCCATGTTTATACAGATGGCGGTGTAGATATTTCCATGTTCAAATAGATAGCGGTGGAGATATTTCCATGTTTATACAGATAGTGATGTAGATTTTCCCATGTTTATACAGATATTGCTGTGTACATTTCCATATGTATACAGATGGCAGTGTGGTTATTTCCATGTTTATACAGATGACATTTTAAATATTTCCATGTTTTTACAGATGGCGTTGTAGATATTTCCATGTTTATACAGATAGCAGTGTAGATATTTCCATGTTTATACAGATGGCGGTGTAGATATTTCCATGTTTATAGAGATAGCGGTGTAGGTATTTCCATATTTATACAGAAAACGGTGTAGATATTTCCACGTTTATGCAGATAGCATTGTAGATATTTCCACGTTTATACAGATAGCGGTGTAGATACTTCCACGTTTATACAGATTGTGGTGTAGATATTTCCACGTTATACAGATAGCGGTGTAGATATATATATGTTTATGCAGATAGTGGTGAAGATATTTCCATGTTTATACAGGTAGAGGTGTGGATATTTCCATGTTTATGAGGATCTCGGTGCAGATATTTCCATCTTTCTACAGATGACAGTGTAGATGTTTCTATGTTTATAGAGATAGCAGTGTAGATATTTCCATGTTTACACAGATGACGGTGATGTTATTTCCATGTTTATACTGATAGCGGTGAAGATATTTCCATGTTTATACAGATGGCGGTGTAGATATTTCCATGTTCAAATAGATAGCGGTGGAGATATTTCCATGTTTATACAGATAGCGATGTAGATTTTCCTATGTTTATAGAGATATTGCTGTGTACATTTCCATATGTATACAGATGGCAGTGTGGTTATTTCCATGTTTATACAGATGACAGTTTAGATATTTCCATGTTTTTACAGATGGCGGTGTAGATATTTCTATGTTTATACAGATTTCGGTGTGGCTATTTCCATGTTCATACAGAAAGCGGTGTAGATATTTCCATTTTTATATAGATGTCTTTGTAGATATTTCCATGTTTATACAGATGGCAGTGTAGATAATTCCATGTTTATACATACGGTGTTGTATATATTACCATGTTTATACGGATGACTCTGTAGTTATTTCCATGTTTATTCAGAAGGCACTTTAGGTATTTCCATGTTTACATATATAACCGTGTAGATATCTCCATGTTTATACAGATTGCGATGTAGAAATTTCCATGTTTATAGAGATAGCACTGTAGATATTTCCATATTTATACAGATAGCGTTGTTGTTATTTCCATATTTGTACAGATAGCTGTGTAGATGTTTCCATGTTTATTCAGATGTTGGTGTAGATATTTCCACGATTACACAGATAGCGGTGTGGCTATTTCCATGTTTATACAGATGGCAGTGTATATATTTCCATGTTTATAAAGATAGTGGTGTAGATATATCCATGTTTATAGAGATAGCGGTGGAGATATATCCATGTTTATACATATAGCGATGTAGATATTTCCATGTTTATACAGATATCGAGGTAGATAATTCCATGTTTTTACAGATAGTGGTGGAGATATTTCCATCTTTATGCAGATGGCTGTGTAGATATTTCCAAGTTTATACAGATAGTGGTGTAGATATTTCCATGTTTATACAGATAGCAGTGTACTTATTTCCATGTTTATACAGATTGCGGTGTAGATATTTGCAGATTTATACACATGGCGGTGTAGTTATTTCCATGTTTATACAGATAGCGGTGTAGACAATTCCATGTATATAGAGATAGTGGTGTAGATAGTTCCATATTTATACAGATAGCGGTGTAGATATTTCCATATTTATACAGATAGCGGTGTCGATATTCCATATTTATACAGATAACGGTGTAGATATTTCCATGTATATACAGATTGCGGTGTAGATATTTCCATGTTTATGCAGATGGCAGTGTAGTTATTTCCATGTGTATACAGATGGCAGTGTAGATATTTGCATATTTATAACAAAGGAGGTGTAGATATTTCCATGTTTATACAGATGACTGTGTAGATATTTTCATGTTTTTACAGATGGCGGTGTAGATATTTACATGTTTATTCAGATTGCGGTGTAGGTATTTCCATGTTTATACAGATAATGGCTTAGATGTTTCCATGTTTATACAGATACCAGTGGAGATATTTCCATGTTTATACCGATAGCGGTGTATATATTTCCACGTTTATAGAGATAGCGGTGTAGATAATTCCATATTTATACAGATAGCGGTGTAGAGATTTCCATGTTTATTCAGATGACGGTGTAGATATTTCCATGTTTATGCTGATGGCGGTGTAGATATTTAAATGTTCATAGAGATGGCGGTGTAGATATTTTAAGGTTTGTAGAGATAGCGTTGTAGATAATTCCATGTTTATAGAGATGGCAGTGTAGGTATTTCCATGTTTATAGAGATTGTGGTGTAGATATTTGCATGTTTATACAGATAATGGTGTTGGTAATTCCATGTTTATACAGATAGCAGTGTACAAATTTCCATGTTTCCACAGATGGCAGTGTAGCTTGTTCCATGTTTATGGAGATGGCTGTGTAGATATTTTCATGTTTATAGAGATGGCGGTGTATATATTTCCATGTTTATACAGATTGCGGTGTAGATATTTCCATGTTTATAAAGATTGCGGTGTAGATGTTTCCATGTTTATACAGATAGCGGTGGAGATATTTCCATGTTTATACAGATCGTAGTGTAGATATTTCCATGTTTATGGAGACAGCGGTGTAGATATTTCCATATTTATACAGATAGCGGTGTAGATATTTCCAGGTTTATTCAGATGGTGTTGTAGATATTTCCATGTTTATACAGATGGTGGTGTAGATATTTCTATGTTTATACTGATAGTGGTGTAGATATTTCCACGTTTATACAGATTGTGGTGTAGATATTTCCATCTTTACACAGATAGCGGTGTACCTATTTCCATGTTTGCACAGATAGCTGTGTAGATATTTCCATGTTTACAAAGATAGTGTTGTAGATATTTCCATGTTTATACAGAAAGTGTTGTAGATATTTCCATGTTTATACAGATGACTGTGGAGGTCTTACCATGTTTATATAGATGGCTGTGGAGATATTTCCATCTTTATACACATGGCGGTGTAGATATTTCCTAGTTTATACAGATAGCAGTGTAGATATTTCCATGTTTATACAGATAGCGGTGTAGACATTTGCCTGTTTATACAGGTAGAGGTGTAGATATTTCCATGTTTATACAGATCGTGGTGTAGATATTTCCATGTTTATGCAGATGGCGCTGTAGATATTTCCATGTATATAGAGATGGCGGTGTAGATATTTCTATGTTTATAGAGATAGCAGTGTAGATAATTCCATGTTTATAGAGATGGTGGGGTAGGTATTTCCATGTTTATAGAAATAGTGGTGTAGATATTTCCATGTTTATTCAGATAGCGATGTAGATATTTCTATGTTTATTCAGATAGTTGTGTTGATATTTCCATGTTTACACATAGCGGTGTAGACATTTTAATGTTTATTCAGCTCGTGGTGTAGACATTTCCATGTTTGTACAGATGTCATTGTAGGTTTTTCCATGTTTATGCAGATAGCGGTGTAGATATTTCCATGTTTACACAGAGAGCTGTGTAGATATTTCCATGTTTACACAGATAGTGTTGTAGATATTTCCATGTTTATACAGACAGCAGTGTAGATATTTCCATGTTTATAAAGATAGCGGTGTAGATGTTTCCATGTTTATACATATCGCGGTGTAAATATTTCCATGTTTATGCAGATGGCTCTGTAGATATTTCCATGTTTATAGAGATGGCGGTGTAGATATTTCTATGTTTATAGAGATAGCGGTGTACATAATTCCATGTTTATAGAGATGGTGGTGTAGGTATTTCCATGTTTATTCAGATAGCGGTGTACATATTTCCATGCTTATACAGATAGTGGTGTTGATATTTCCCTGTTTATACACATAGCGGTGTAGACATTTCCGTGTTTATTCAGCTTGTGGTGCAGGTATTTCCATGTTTAAACAGATGGCAGTGTAGGTATTTCCATGTTTATGCAGATAGCGGCATAGTTATTTCCATGTTTATACAGATAGCAGTTTAGATCTTTCCATGTTTATAGAGATAACGGTGTAGGTATTTCCTTGTGAATTCAGATAGCGGTGCAGGTGTTTCCAAGTTTTTACTGATGGCTGTGTAGATATTTCCATGTTTATACACATGGCAGTGTAGATATTTCCATGTTTATACAGATTGCGTTGTAGATATTTCCATGTTTTTACAGATGGCTGTGTAGATATTTCCATGTATATACAGAGAGCGGTGTGGATATTTCCATGTTTATACAGACAGTGGTGTAGATATTACCATGTTTACACAGATAGCGGTTTAGATATTTCCATCTTTGCACAGATTGCGTTGTAGATATTTCCATCTTTACAAAGATAGCGGTGTAGATATTTGCATGTTTACACAGACTGCGGTGTAGATATTTCCATGTTTACACAGATAGTGGTGTAGATATTTCCATGTTTATACAGATAACTCTGTAGGTATTACCATGTTTATACAGAAGACAGTGCAGATATTTCTATGTTTATACAGATGGCGGTGCAAATATTTTCATGTTTATACAGATTGCGGTGTAGATATTTCCATTTCTATACAGATCGCGGTGTATATGTTTCCATGTTTATACAAATAGCGGCGTAGATATTTACATGTTTACACAGATAGTGTTGTAGATATTTCCATGTTTATACAGATAGCGGTGTAGATGTTTCCACGTTTATACAGATAGCGGTGGAGATATTTCCATGTATGTACAGATCGTGGTGTAGATATTTCCATGTTTATGGAGATAGCGGTGTAGATATTTCCATATTTATACAGATAGCGGTGTAGATAATTCCATGTTTATTCAGATGGCGGTGTAGATATTTCCATGTTTATACAGATGGTGCAGATATTTTCATGTTTATACTGACTGTGGTGTAGATATTTCTATGTTTATACAGATAGTGGTGTAGATATTTCCATGTTTATACAGATAGCGGTGTAGATATCTCCATGTTTACAGAGATGGCGGTGTAGATAAATCCATATTTGCACAGATTGCGGAGTAGATATTTCCATCTTTACACAGATAGCGGTGTACATGTTTCCATGTTTACACAGATAGCCGTGTAGATATTTCCATGTTCACATATATAATGTTGTAGATGTTTCCATGTTTATACAGATAGCGTTGTAGATATTTCCATGTTTATACAGATAGCGGTGGAGATCTTTCCATGTTTATACAGATGGCGGCGTAGATATTTCCAAGCTTATACAAATCGTGGTGTATATATTTCGATGTTTATTCAGATAGCGGTGTAGATATTTCCATGTTTATACCGATTGCGGTATAGGTATTTCCATGTTTATAGAGATAGCAGTGTAGATAATTCCATGTTTATACAGATGGCGGTGTAGATATTTCCATCTGTATATGGATGGTAGTGTAGATATTTCCATGTGTATACAGGTGGAGGTGTAGATATTTCTATGTTTATAGAGATAGCGGTGTAGATAATTCCATGTATATAGGGATGGTGGTGTAGTTATTTCCATGTTTATAAACATAGTGGAGTAGATATTTCCTTGTTTATTCAGATAGCGGTGTAGATATTTCCATGCTATACAGATAGTGGTGTTGATATTTCCATGTTTATACATATAGCGGTGTAGACATTTCAATGTTTATTCTGCTCGCGGTGCAGGTATTTCCACGTTTATACAGATGGCAGTGTAGGTATTTCCATTTTTACGCAGATAGCGGTGTAGATATTTCCATGTTTATACAGATAGCAGTGTATATGTTTCCATTTTTATAGAGATGGCGGTGTAGTATTTCCATGTGTATTCAGATAACGGTGCAGATGTTTCCAAGTTTATACTGATGGCTGTGTAGATATTTCCATGTATATACACAAGGCAGTGTTGATATTTCCATGTTTATAGAGATGGTGGTGTAGATATTTCCATGTATATACAGATGACTGTGTAGATATTTCCATGTTTATACAGATAACGGTGCAGATATTTCCATGTTTATAGAGATACCGGTGTAAATATTTCCATGTTTGCACAGATTGCAGTGCAGATATTGCCATCTTTACACAAATAGCAGTGTAGATATTTTCATGTTTACACAGATAGCTGTGTAGATGTCACCATGTTTATACAGATGATTGTGTAGATATTTCCATGTTTACACAGATTGCGGTATAGATATTTCCATGTTTACACAGATAGTGGTGTAGATATTTCCATGTTTATACAGATAACTGTGTAGTTATTACCATGTTTATACAGAAGACAGTGTAGATATTTCTATGTTTATACAGATGGCGGTGCAGATATTTTCATGTTTATACAGATGGCGGTGTAGATATTTCCATTTTTATACAGAACGCGGTGTATATGTTTCCATGTTTATACAGATATCGGCGTAGATATTTACATGTTTACACAGATACTGTTGTAGATATTTCCATGTTTATACAGATAGCGGTGTAGATGTTTCCATGTTTATACAGATAGCGGTGGAGATATTTCCATGTTTATAGAGATGTCGGTGTAGATATTTCCATGTTTATACAGATTGCGGTGTAGATATTTCCATGTTTTTACAGATGGCGGTGTAGATTTTACCATGTATATAAAGATAGCGGTGTGGATATTTCCATGTTTACAAAGACAGCGGTGTAGATATTACCAAGTTTACACAGATAGCGGTTTAGTTATTTCCATCTTTGCACAGATTGCAATGTAGATATTTCCATCTTTACAAAGATAGCGGTGTAGATATTTCCTTTTTTACACAGATTGCGGTGTAGATATTTCCCTGTTCACACAGATAGTGTTGTAGATGTTTCCATGTTTAAACAGATAACTGTGTAGGTGTTTCCATGTTTATACAGATGGCAGTGTAGATAATTGTATGTTTATACAGATGGCGGTGCAGATATTTTCATGTTTATAGAGATGGCGGTGTAGACATTTCCATGTTTATGCAGATGGCGGTGTAGATATTTCCATGTTTTTGGAGATGGCGGTGTAGATATTTCTATGTTTATAGAGATAGCGGTATAGATATTTCCATGTGTATAAAGATGGCAGTGTACGTATTTCTATGTTTATAGAAATAGCGTTGTAGATATTTCCATGTTTATACAGTTTGCGGTGTAGATATTTCCATCTTTATACAGATGGAAGTGTAGGTATTTACATGTTTATGCAGATAGCCGTGTTGATATTTCCATGTTTATACAGAGGGAGTTGTAGATATTTCCATGTTTATACAGATGACTGTGTAAATATTTCCATGTTTTCACAGATGGTGGTGTAGATATTTCCATGTTTATACAGAGAGCAATGCAGATATTTACATCTTTATAGAGGTACCGGTGTAGATATTTCCATTTTTGCACAGATAGCGGTGTAGGTATTTCCATCTTTACATAGATAGCGGTGTAGATATTTCCATGTTTACACAGATAGCTGCCTGGATATTTCCATGTTTACACTGATAGGTTTGTAGATATTTCCATGTTTATACAGATAGCAGTGTAGATATTTCCATTTTTATAGAGATCGTGGTGCAGTTATTTCCATGTTTATACAGATAGCGGTGGAGATATTTCCATGTTTATACAGATAGCGGTGGAGTTATTTCCATGTTTATAGAGATGGCGGTGTAGATATTTCCATTTTTATACAGATCGTGGTGTAGATGTTTCCATGTTTATACAGATAGCGGTGTAGATATTTCTATGTTTACACAGATAGCTGTCTAGATATTTCCATGTTTATACAGATCGCGGTGTAGACATTTCCATCTATCCACAGATGGCAGTGTAGATATTTATAAGTTTATACAGATGGCTGTGTAGATATTTCCATGTTTATAGACATAATAGTGTAGATATTTCCATGTTTATACGGATAGCGGTGTACAGATTTCCATGTTTATACAGCTCGTGGTGTAGATATTTTCATCTTTATGCAGATGGCAGTGTAGATATTTCCATGTTTATAGAGATAGCGGTTAAGATATTTCCATTTTTACACAGATGGTGGAGTAGATAGTTCCATGTTTATGGAGATGGCGGTGTAGATATTTCCAGGCTAATATAGATGGCGGTGTAGATATTTCCATGTTTATAGAGATAGCTGTGTAATTATTTCCATGTGTATAGAGAAAGCGGTGTAGGTATTTCCATCTTTATACAGATGGCTGTGTAGATATGTCCACGTTTATACAGATGGCAGTCTAGATATTTCCACGTTTATAGAGATGCTGGTGCAGATATTTCTATGTTTATACAGATGACTGTGTAGATATTTCCATGTTTATACAGATGGCGGTGTAGATATTTCCATGTTTGTGGAGATAGCGGTGTATATATTTCCATATTTACACTGATAGCGGTGTAAATATTTCCATGTTTATTCAGATGGCAGTGTAGATATTTCCATGTTTATACAGATAGCGGTGTGGCTATTTCTATGTTTATACAGATAGCGGTGTAGATATTTCCATATTTATACAGATGTCTTTGTAGATAATTCCATGTTTTTACAGATAGTGGTGAAGACATTTTCATGTTTATAGAGATAGCGGTGTAGATATTTCCATGTTCATAAAGATGGCAGTGTACGTATTTCCATGTTTATAGAGATAGCGGTATAGATATTTCCACATTTATACAGATAGCGGTGTAGATTTTCCACGTTTATAGAGATAGTGGTGTTGGTATTTCCATGTATATACAGATAGCGTTGTAGATATTTCCATGTTTATGCAGCTCCCGGTGTAGGTATTTCCATCTTTATAGAGATGTCAGTGTAGGTATTTCCATGTTTATGCAGATAGCGGTGTAGATATTTCCATGTTTATAGAGATAGCGGTGTAGATATTTCCATGTTTATACAGATTACTGTGTAGTCTTTTCCATGTGTGTTCAGATGGCAGTGAAGATATTTCCATGTTTATACAGATATCGGTGTCGATATTTTCTTGTTTATAGTTATAGCGGTGTAGATATTTCCATGTTTATAGAGATGGCTGTGAGGATAATTCCATGTTTATACAGATGGCAGTGTAGATATTTCCATGTTTATACAGATAGTGGTGTAGATATTTCCATGTTTATACAGAAGACTGTGTAGGTATTTCCATGTATATACAGAATGCATTGTAGATATTTCCAAGTTCATATAGATAGCCATGTAGATATTTCCATGTTTATACAGATAGCCGTGTAGACATTTCCATGTTTATACAGATAGCGGTGTGGATATTTCCATATTTATTCAGATAGCGGTGTAGATATCTCCATGTTTATACAGGAAGAAGCGTAGATATCTCCATGTTTATTCAGATCACGGTGTAGATATTTCCATCTTTCTACAGATGGCAGTGTAGATATTTCTACGTTTATACAGATGGCGGTGTAGATATTTCCATTTTTACACAGATCGCCGAGTAGATATTCCATGTTTATGCAGATGGCGGTGTAGATATTTCCATGTTTATGCAGATGCGGGGTAGAAATTTCTATGTTTATAGAGATGGCAGAGTAGATATTTCTTTGTTTATTGAGATAGCGGTGTAGATACTTCCATACTTATACTGCTTGCGGTGTAGATATTTCCATCTTTATACACATGGCAGTGTAGTTATTTCCATGTTCATGCAGATAGCGGTGTAGATATTGCCATGTTTATACAGATAGCGGTGTAGGTATTTCCATGTTTATAGAGATAGCGGTGTAGATATTTCCATGTTTATAGAGATGGCTGAGTAGATATTTCCATGTTTATTCAGATGGCAGTGTAGATATTTCCATGTTTATACAGATAGTGGTATAGATATTTCCATATTTATACAGATGACTGTGTAGGCATTTCCCTGTATATACAGATGGCAGTGTAGATATTTCCATGTTTATAAAGATAGCGGTGTAGATATTTCCATATTTATTCAGATAGCTGTGTAGATATTTCCATGTTGATACTGATAGCGGTGTGGCTATTTCCATGTTTATAGAGATAGCTGTGTAGGTATTTCCATGTTTATAAACATAGCGTTGTAGATTTTTGCATGTTTATACAGATAGCGGTGTAGATATTTCCTTGTTTATAAAGATAGCGGTGTGGTTATTTCCATGTTTATACAGATAGCGATGTAGATATTTCCATGTTTATAGATATGGCTGTGTAGACATTTCCATATTTATACAGATGGCAGTGTCGGTACTTCCATGTTTATACAGATGACTGTGTAGTTATTTCCATGTTTATACAGATGGTGATGTAGATATTTCCACGTTTATAGAGATAGCCATGTAGATATTTCCATGTTTATACAGATGGCGGTGTAGATATTACCATGTTTATGCAGATGGCGGTGTAGATATTTCCATGTTCATAGAGATGGTGGTGTAGATATTTCTATGTTGATAGAGATAGCGGTGTAGATATTTCCATATTTATACTGCTCGTGGTGTAGATATTTCCATCCTTATACAGACGGCAGTGTAGGTATTTCCATGTTCATGCAGATAGCGGTGTAGATATTTCCATATTTATACAGATAGCGGTATAGGTATTTCCATGTTTATAGAGATAGCGGTGTAGATATTTTCATGTTTATAGAGATGAATGTGTAGATATTTCCTTGTTTTTACAGATGGCGGTGTAGGTATTTCCATGTTTTTACAGATGGCGGTGTAGATATTTCCATGTTTATACATATAGCGGTGTGTCTACTTCCGTGTTTATAGAGATAGCAGTGTTGATATTTCCATGTTTTTAGAGATGGCTGCGTAGATATTTCCATGTTTATACAGATGGCAGTGTAGATATTTCCATGTTTATACAGATAGTGGTATAGATATTTCCATGTTTATACAGACGACTGTGTAGTTATTTCCATGTATATACAGATGGCGATGTAGATATTTGCATATTTATAGAGATCGTGGTGTAGATATTTCCATGTTTATACAGATAGCGGTAAAGGTATTTCCATGTTTATAGAGATAGCGGCGTAAATTTTTCCATGTTTATATTGATGACTGTGTATATATTTCCATGTTTTTACAGATGGCGGTGTAGATATTTCCATGTTTATACAGATAGCGGTGTGGCTATTTCCGTGTTTATAGAGATAGCGGTGTAGATATTTCCAAGTTTATAGAGATGGCTGTGTAGATGTTTCCATGTTTATACAGATGCAGTGTAGATATTTCCATGTTTATACAGATAGTGGTATAGATATTTCCATGTTTATACAGACGACTGTGTAGGTATTTCCATGTATATACAGATGGCGGTGCAGATATTTCCATGTTTATGAAGATAGCAGTGTAGATATTTCCTTATTTTAAAGATAGCAGTGTAGATATTTCCAAGTTTATACAGATAGCGTTGTAGATATATCCATGTTTATACAGGTCACGGTGTAGATATTTCCATGTTTATACAGATAGTGGTGTAGATATTTCCATGTTTATATAGATAGCGGTGTAGATATTTCCATGTTTACAGAGATAGAGGTGTAGGTATTTCCATATTTGCACAGATTGCTGTGTGGATATTTCCATCTTCACAAAGATAGCGGTGTACATATTTGCATGTTTACACAGTCAGCTATGTAGATATTTCCATGTTTATACAGATAGCGGTGTGGCTATTTCCATGTTTATACAGATAGCGATGTAAATATTTGCATGTTGATAGAGATGGCTCTGTAGATATTTCCATGTTTATACAGATGGCAGTGTAGATATTTCCACGTTTATAGAGGTAGTGGTGTAGAAATTTCCATGTTTATACAGATGACTGTGTAGTTATTTCCATGTTTATACAGATGGTGGTGTAGATATTTCCATGTTTATAGAGATAGCCTTGTAGATATTTCCATGTTTATACAGATAGCGGTGTAGACATTTCCATGTTTACAGAGATAGCGGTGTAGATATTTCCATATTTATACAGATAGCGGTGTAGATATTTCCATGTTTATACAGATGGTGGTGTAGATATTTCCATGTTTATGCAGATGTCCGTGTAAATATTTCCATGTTTATAGAGATAGCAGTGTATATATTTCCATGTTTATACAGATGGCTGTGCAGATATTTCCATGTGTATACAGATGGCAGTGTAGATATTTCCATGTTTATACTGAGGGTGGTGTAGATATTTCCAAGTTTATACAGATGACTGTGAAGGTATTTCCATGTTTTTACAGATGGCGGTGCAGGTATTTCCATGTATATAGGGATAGCAGTGTCGATATTTCCATGTTTCTACAGATAGTGGTGTAGATGTTTCCATGTTTATACAGATGACAGCGTAGGTATTTCCATGTTTATACAGATGGCGGTGTAGATATTTCCATGTTTATAGAGATTGCCATGTATATATTTCCATGTTTATAAAGATAGCGCTGTAGGCATTTCCATGTTTATGGAGATAGCGTTGTAGGTATTTCAATATTTATAGAGATAGCATAGTAGATATTTCCAAGTTTATACAGATAGCGGTGTAGATATTTCCATGTATGTACAGATAGCGGTGTAGACATTTCCATGTTTTTACAGATCGTGGTGTAGATATTTCCATGATTATACAGATAGCGGTGTAGATATTTCCATGTTTATACACATAACGGGGTAGATATTTCCATGTTTACGGAGATAGCGGTGTAGATATTTTGATATTTGCACAGATTGTCGTGTACATGTTTTCATTTTTCACACAAAGCGGTGTACATATTTGCATGTTTACACAGAGAGCTGTGTAGGTATTTCCATGTTTACACAGATATTGTTGTAGATATTTCCATGTTTATACAGATAGCGGTGTAGATATTTCCATGTTTACACAGATATTGATGTAGATATTTCCATGTTTATACAGATAGCGTTGTAGCTATTTCAACTTTTATAGAGATAGCGGTGTAGATATTTCCATGTTTATGCAGATAGTGGTGTACATATATCCATGTTTATACAGATAGCGGTGTAGACATTTCCATGTTTTTACAGATCGTGGTGAAGATATTTCCATGTTTATACAGATAGCGGTGTAGATATTTCCATGTGTGTACAGATAACGGTGTAGATATTTCCATGTTTACAGAGATAGCGGTGTAGATATTTTGATATTTGCACAAATTGGGGTGAACATATATTCATGTTTACACAGATAGCGTTGTACATATTTCCATGTCTACACAGACAGCTGTGTAGATATTTCCATGTTTACACAGATATTGTTGTAGATATGTCCATGTTTATGCAGATAGCATTGTAGATATTTCCATGTTTATAAAGATAGCGGTGTAGATATTTCCATGTTTATAGAGATAGCGGTGTAGATATTTCCATGTTTATACAGAGAACGGTGTAGATATTTCCATGTTTATACAGATTGCGGTGTATCTTATTCCATGTTTATAGAGATAGCGGTGTACATATTTCCATGCTTATACTGATAGCTGTGTAGGTATTTCCATGTGTATACAGATGGCAGTGTAGATATTTCTATGTTTATACAGATGGAAGTGCAGATATTTCCATGTTTATACAGATTGCAGTGCAGATATTTCCATGTTTATGGAGACACCTGTGTAGATATTTCCATGTTTACAGACGGCAGTGTAGATATTTCCATGTTTATACAGATAGTGGTGTAGATATTTCCACGTTTTACAGATAGCGGTGTAGATATTTACATGTTTATGCAGATAGCGGTGAAGATATTTCCATGTTTACAGAGATAGCTGTGTAGATATTTCGATTTTTGCACAGATTGCGGTGTGGATATTTCCATCTTTTCACAGATAGCTGTGTAGAAATTTCCAAGTTTACACAGATAGCTGTGTAGGTATTTCCATGATTACACTGATAGCATTGTTGATATTTCCATGTTTATACAGTTAGCGGTGTTGGTATTTCCATGTTTTTACAGAGAGTGTTGTAGATATTTCCAAATGTATAGAACTCGCGTTGTAGATATTTCCCTCTTTATACAGATGGCGGTGTAGACATTTCCATGTTTATGCAGATAGTGGTGCAGATATTTCCATGTGTACAGAGATAGCGGTGTAGATATTTGCATCTTTCCACAGATTGTGGTGTAGATATTTCCATCTTTACACAGATAGCTATGTAGATATTTCCAAGTCTACACAGATAGCTGTGTAGATATTTCCATGTTTACACAGATAGAGTTGTAGATATTTAAATGTTTATACAGGTAGCGGTGTAGATATTTCCATGGTTATAGAGATGGCGCTGTAGATATTTCCATGTTTATAGAGATTGCGGTGTAGATATTTCCATGTTTATAGGGATGGCAGTGTAGTTATCTCCATGTTTATAGGGATAGCGGTGTAGATACTTCCACGTTTCTACAGATGGCTTTGTAGATATTTCCATGTGAATACAGATGGCAATTTAGATATTTCCATGTTTATAGATATGGTGGTGTCGATATTTCCATGTTTATACAGATGACTGTGTAGATGTTTGCATGTTTATACAGATGGCGGTGTAGATATTTCCATGTTTATAGAGGTAACAGTGTAGATATTTCCATGTTTATACAGATAGCATTGTAGATATTTCCATGTTCATACAGATAGCAGTGTAGATATGTCCATGTTTATACAGATAGCAGTGGAGATATTTGCACGTTTATACCGATTTCGATGTAGATATTTCCACGTTTATGCAGATAGCATTGTAGATATTTCCACGTTTATACAGATAGCGGTGTAGATACTTCCACGTTTATACACATTGCGGTGTAGATATTGCCACGTTATACAGATAGCGGTGCAGATATTTATATGTTTATGCAGATAGCAGAGTAGATATTTCCATGTTTACACAGATAGCGGTGTAGATATTTCCATCTTTGCACAGATTGCGGTGTGGATATTTCCATCTTTACACAGATAGCTGTGTAGAAATTTCCAAGTTTACACAGATAGCTGTGTAGGTATTTCCATGATTACACAGATAGCATTGTTGATATTTCCATGTTTATACATATAGCGGTGTTGGTATTTCCATGTTTTTACAGAGAGTGGTGTAGATATTTCCAAATTTATACAGCTCGCGGTGTAGATATTTCCCTCTTTATACAGATGGCGGTGTAGACATTTCCATGTTTATGCAGTTAGTGGTGCAGATATTTCCATGTTTACAGAGATAGCGGTGTACATATTTGCATCTTTCCACAGATTGTGGTGTAGATATTTCCGTCTTTACACAGATAGCTATGTAGATATTTCCAAGTCTACACAGATAGCTGTGTAGATATTTCCATGTTTACACAGATAGAGTTGTAGATATTTAAATGTTTATACAGGTAGCGGTGTAAATATTTCCATGGTTATAGAGATGGCGCTGTAGATATTTCCATGTTTATAGAGATTGCGGTGTAGATATTTCCATGTTTATAGGGATGGCAGTGTAGGTATCTCCATGTTTATAGGGATAGCGGTGTAGATACTTCCACGTTTCTACACATGGCTTTGTAGATATTTCCATGTGTATACAGATGGCAATTTAGATATTTCCATGTTTATAGATATGGTGGTGTAGATATTTCCATGTTTATACAGATAGCGGTGTAGATATTTCCATGTTTATACAGATGGCGGTGTAGGTATTTCCATGATTATACAAATAGCGGTGTAAGTATTTCCATGTTTATACAGATAGCAGTGTTGATATTTCCATGTTTATACAGATAGTGGTGTAGATATTTCCAAGTTTATACAGCTCGCGGTGTAGATATTTCCAACTTTATACAGATGGCGGTGTAGATATTTCCATGTTTATGCAGATAGTGGTGCAGATATTTCCATGTTTACAGAGATAACGGTGTAAATATTTGCATCTTTCCACAGATTGTGGTGTAGATATTTCCATTTTTACACAGATAGCTATGTAGATATTTCCAAGTTTACACAGATAGCTGTGTAGGTATTTCCATGTTTATACATATAGCGTTGTAGATATTTCCATGTTTATATAGATAGCGGTGGAGATATTTCCATGTTCATGCAGATGGCGGTGTAGATATTTCCATGTTTATAGAGGTGGCCGTGTAGATATTTCTATGTTTATAGAGATAGCGGTGTAGATATTTCCATGTGTATAGAGATGACGGTGTAGGTATTTCCATGTTTATAGAGATAGCGGTGAAGATATTTCCGTATTTATACAGATAGCGCTGTAAATATTTACATGTTTCTACAGATAGCGGTGTTGGTATTTCCATGTTTATACAGATAGCGGTGTAGTTATTTCCATGTTTATACAGATAGCGGTGTAGATATTTCCATGTTTACAGAGATAGCGGTGTAGATATTTCCATCTTTGCACAGATAGCTTTGTAGATATTTCCAAGTTTACACCGATAGCTGTGAAGATATTTCCATGTTTACACAGATAGCGTTGTAGATATTTCCATCTTTATACAGGTAGCGGTGTAGATATTTCTATGTTTATACAGATATCGGTGTTGTTATTTCCATGTTTATACAGATAGCGGTGTAGATATTTCCATGTTTATACAGCTCGTGTTGTAGATATTTCCATCTTTATACACATGGGAATGTAGATATTTCCATGTTTATACAGATTGTGGTTTAAACATTTCCATGTTTATACAGATGGCTGTGTAGATAGTTCCATGTTTCTGGAGATGGCGGTGTAGATATTTTCATGTTTATAGACATGGCGGTGTAGATATTTCCATGTTTATAGAGATTGTGGTGCAGATATTTCCATGTATATAGAGATAGCGGTGTTGGTATTTCCATGTTTATAGAGATAGCGGTGTAGATATCTCCATGTTTATACAGATAGCTGTGTAGATATTTCCATGTGTATAGAGATGGTGGTGTAGATATTTCCATGTTTACACAGATGACTGTGTAGTTATTTGCATGTTTATATAGTTGGCAGTGTAGATATTTCCAAGTTTATAGAGATAACAGTGTAGATATTTCCATGTTTATACAGATAGCGGTGTAGATATTTCCATGTTCATGCAGATAGCGGTGTTGGTATTTCCATGTTTATACAGATAGCGGTGTAGATATTTCCATGTTTATACAGCTCGCGGTGTAGATACTTCCATCTTTAAACAGATGGCACTGTAGATAATTCCATGTTTATACAGATAGTGGTGTTGGTATTTTCACGTTTATACAGATAGCTGTGTAGATATTTCCATGTGTACAGAGATGATGCTGTAGATATTTCCATGTTTAAACAGATGACTGTGTAGATATTTGCATGTTTATATAGATGGCGGTGTAGATATTTCCAAGTTTATAGAGATAGCAGTGTAGATATTTCCATGTTTATACAGATAGCGTTGTAGATATTTCCATGTTCATACAGATAGCGGTGTTGGTATTTCCATGTTTATACAGATAGCGGTGTAGATATTTCCATGTTTATACAGCTCGCGGTGTAGATACTTCCATCTTTAAACAGATGGCACTGTAGATATTTCCATGTTTATACAGATAGTGGTGTTGGTATTTTCACGTTTATACAGATAGCTGTGTAGATATTTCCATGTGTACAGAGATGGTGGTGTAGATATTTCCATGTTTACACAGATGACTGTGTAGATATTTGCATGTTTATATAGATGGCGGTGTAGATATTTCCAAGTTTATAGAGATAGCAGTGTAGATATTTCCATGTTTATACAGATAGCGTTGTAGATATTTCCATGTTCATACAGATAGCGGTGTTGCTATTTCCATGCTTATGAAGATCTCGGTGCAGATATTTCCATCTTTTACAGATGAGAGTGTAGATGTTTCTATGTTTATAGAGATGGCGGTGTAGATATTTCCATGTTTATACAGATGACGGTGTAGTTATTTCCTTGTTTATGCTGATGGCTGTGTAGATATTCCCATGTTTATAGAGATGGCGTTTAAGGTATTTCTATGTTTATAGATATAGCGATGTAGATAATTCCATGTGTATGCATATAGCAGTGCAGGTATTTCCATGTTTATACACAGAGCAGTGTAGATATTTCCATGTTTATACAGATAGCGGTGTAGGTATTTCCATGTTTACAGAGATAGCGGTGTAGATATTTCCATATTTGCTCATATTGCGGTGAAGATATTTCCATCTTTACACAGATAGCGGAGTACATATTTCAATGTTTACACAGATAACTGTGAAGGTATTCCCATGTTTACACAGATAGTGTAGATATCTCCATGTTTATACAGGTATCGGTGTAGATATTTCTATATTTATACAGATGGCGGTGTAGATATTTCCATGTTTATACAGATGGGGGTGTAGATATTTCCATGTTTATACAGATGGCGGTGTAGATATTTCCATGTTTATAGAGATGGCGTTGTAGATACTTCCATATTTATACTGATAGCCGTGTAGATATTTCCATGTTTATACAGATCGCGGTGTAGATATTTCCATGTTCATACAGATAGCGGTGGAGATATTTCCATGTTTATACAGATAGCGATGTAGATTTTTCCATGTTTATTCAGATAGTGCTGTGTACATTTCCATGTGTATACAGATGGCAGTGTGGATATTTCCATGTTTATACAGATGACCGTTTAGATATTTCCATGTTTTTACTGATGGCGGTGTAGATATTTCCATGTTTACAGATTTCGGTGTGGCTATTTCCATGTTCATACAGAAAGTGGTGTAGATACTTCCATTTTTATATAGATGGCTTTGTAGATATTTCCATATTTATACAGATGGCAGTGTAGATATTTCCATGTTTATACAGACGGTGGTGTAGATATTAGCATGTTTAAACAGATGATTCTGTAGTTATTTCCATGTTTATACAGAAGGCACTTTAAATATTTCCACGTTTACATAGATAACCGTGTAGATATCTCCATGTTTATACAGATAGCGGTGTAGAAATTTCCATGTTTATAGAGATAGCGCTGTAGATATTTCCATATTTATACAGATAGCGGTGTAGTTATTTCCATATTTCTACAGATAGCTGTGTAGATGTTTCCATGTTTATTCAGATGTTGGTGTAGATATTTCCATGATTACACAGATAGCGGTATGGCTATTTCCATATTTATACAGATGGCAGTGTATATATTTCCATGTTTTTACAGATAGTGGTGTAGATATTTCCATGTTTATACTGATAGCAGTGTAGATATTTTCATGTTTATACAAATTGCGGTGTAGTTATTTCCATGTTTATGGAGATAGCAGTGTAGATATTTCAGTGTTTATACAGATGAATGTGTAGGTATTTCCATGTTTATACAGATGGCGGTGTAGATATTTCCATGTTTATAGACATAGCCATGTAGATATTTCCATGTTTATACAGATAGCTGTGTAGACATTTCTATGTTTATAGAGATAGCGGTGTTGATATATCCATTTTTATACAGATAGCGGTGTAGATATTTCCATGTTTATACAGATTGCGGTGTAGTTATTTCCTTGTTTATATAGATAGCTGTGTAGATATTTCCAAGTTTATAGAGATAGCCATTTAGGTATTTCCATGTTTATGCAGATAGCGGTGTAAACATTTCCATGTTTATAGAGGTAGCGGTACAGATATTTCCATATTTCTAAAGATAGCGGTGTAGATATTTCCATGTTTATAAAGATAGTGGTGTACATATTTCCATGTTTATACAGAGAGCGGTGTAGATATTTCCATGTTTATAAAGATAGTGGTGTAGATATATCCATGTTTATAGAGATCGCGGTGGAGATATATCCATGTTTATACATATAACGATGTAGATATTTCCATCTTTATGCAGATGGCAGGGTAGATATTTCCAAGTTTATACAGATAGCGGTGTAGATATTTACATGTTTATACAGATAGCATTGTAGTTATTTCCATGTTTATAAAGATTGCGGTGTAGATATTTGCAAATTTATACAGATGGCGGTGTAGTTATTTCCATGTTTATACAGATAGCGGTGTAGACAATTCCATGTATATAGAGATAGCGGTGTAGATATTTCCATATTTATACAGATATCGGTGTAGATATTTCCATATTTATACAGATAGCGGTGTAGATATTTCACGTTTATACAGATAACGGTGTAGATATTTCCATGTATATACAGATTGCGGTGTAGGTATTTCCTTGTTTATATAGATAGCTGTGTAGATATTTCCATGTTTATACAGATGGCAGTGTAGATATTTCCACGTTTATACAGATGGCATTGAAGGTATTTCCATGTTCATACAGACGGAGATGTAGATATTTCCATGTTTATACAGATGATTGTGTAGATATTTCCATGTTTTTACAGATGGCGGTGTAGATATTTCCATATTTATACAGATAGCGGTGTGGCTATTTCCATGTTTATACAGATAGCGGTGTAGATATTTCCATGTTCATACAGATGGCAGTGTAGATGTTTCCATGGTTATACAGATGGCATTGAAGATATTTCCATGTATATACAGATAGCGGTGTTGATATTTCCGTATTTACACAGATAGCGGTGTAGGTATTTCCATGTTGATACAGATAGCCGTGTAGATATTTCCATGTTTATGTAGATGGCAGTGTAGATATTTCCATGTGTATAGAGATGGCAGTGTAGATATTTGCACGTTTATATCGATGGAGGTGTAGATATTTCCATGTTTATACAGATGACTGTGTAGATATTTTCATGTTTTTACAGACGGCGGTGTAGATATTTCCAAGTTTATTCCGATTGCGGTGTAGGTATTTCCATGTTTCTAGAGAAAGCGGTGTAGATATTTCCATTTTTGTACAGATGGCTGTGTAGATATTTCCATGTTTATACATATTTCTATGTTTATACAGATGGAGGTGTAGATATTTCCATGTTTATACAGACCGCGGTGTAGATATTTCCATGTTTATACAGATGATTTTGTAGGTATTTCCATGTTTATACTGATGGCGGTGTAGATATTTCCATGTTTATAGAGATAGCTGTGTAGATATTTCCATGTTTATACAGATGGCGGTGTAGATATTTCCATGTTTATACAGATCACGGTGTAGATATTTCCTTGTTTATACAAATAGCTGTGTAGTTATTTCCATGGTTATACAGATAGCCCTGTGGATATTTCCATGTATATACAGATGGCTGTGTAGATATTTCCATTTTTATACAGATGGCTTTGTTGATATATCCATGTTTATACAGATGACTTTGTAGGTATCTCCATGTTTGTACAGATGGCAGTATAGATATTTCCATGTTTATAGAGATAGCTGTGTAGATATTTCCATGTTTATACAGATAGCGGTTTAGATATTTCCATGTTTATACAGATCGCGGTGTAGATATTTCCATGTTTATACAGATCGTGGCGTAGATATTTCCGTGTTTATACAGATAGCGGTGTAGGTATTTCCATGTTTATACAGATAGCGGTGTAGATATTTCCATGTTTATACAGATAGCGGTGTTGATATTTCCATGTTTATAGACATAGAGGGGTAGATATTTCCATGTTTATATAGACGGCGTTGTAGATATTTCCATGTTTATACCGATAGCGGTGTTGGTGTTTCCACGTTTATAAAGATAGCGATGTAGATATTTCCATGTTTATACAGCTCGCGGTTCAGATATTGATATCTTTATAGAGATGGCATTGTAGTTATTTCCTTATTCACATAGATGGCGGTGTAGATGTTTCCATGTTTTACAGATGGTGGAGTAGTTAGTTCCATGTTTATGGAGATGGCAGTGTAGATATTTTCATGTTTTTAGAGATGGCGGTGTAGATATTTCCATGTTTATAGAGATAGCATTGTGGATATTTACATGTTTATACAGATGGCTGTGTAGATATTTCCATGTGTATACAGATGGCATTACAGATATTTCCATGTTTATACAGATGACTGTATAGGTATTTCCATGTTTTTACAGATGGCAGTGCAGATATTTCCATGTTTATAGAGATAGCGGTGTAGATATTTCCATGTTTGTACAGATGGCGGTGTTGATATTTCCATCTATACACAGATGGCCATGTAGATATTTCCATGTTTATGCAGATGGCGGCGTAGATATTTCCATGGACATGCAGATGGCGGTGTACATATTTCCATGTTTATACAGAGAGCGGGGTAGATATTTCCATGTTTACACAGATGGTGGTGTAGACATTTCCGTGTTTATACACATGGCGGAGTAGATAATTCCATCTTTATGGAGATGGCAGTGTAGATATTTTCATGTTTATAGAGATGGCGGTGTAGATATTTCCATACTTATAGAGATAGCGGCGTAGATATTTTCATCTCTCTACAGATGGCAGTGTAGTTATTTCCATGTTTATTCAGCTGGCAGTGTAGATATTTCCATATTTATACAGATGTCTGTGTAGATATTTCCATCTGTATACAGATGGTATTGTAGCTATTTCCATGTTTATACAGATGGTGGTGAAGATATTTCCATGTTTATTCAGATGACTGTGTAGATATTTCCATGTTTTTAGAGATGGCTGTGTAGATATTTCAATGTTTATAGAGATGGCGCTATAGATATTTCCATGTTTATTCAGATGACTGTGGAGATATTTCCATGTTTTTAGACTTGGCAGTGTAGATATTTCAATGTATATAGAGATGGCGCTGTAGATATTTCTATGTTTATACCGATAACGGTGGACATATTTCCATGTTTATACAGACAGCAGTGGAGATATTTCCATGTTTATACACATAGCGGTGTACATATTTCCATGTTTATAGAGACAGCGGTGTAGGTCTTTCCATGTTTTTAAAGATAGCGGTGCAGATATTTCCATGTTTATACAGATGCCTATGCAGATATTTCCATATTTATACAGAGGGCTGTGTAGATATTTCTAAGTTTATACAGATGGCAGTGTAGATATTTCCATGTTCCTACACATGACTGTGTAGGTATTTCCATGTTTATACAGATGGTTTTGTAGATATTTCCATGTTTATAGAGATAGCAGTGCAGAAATTTCCATGTTTATACACATAGCGGTGTACACATTTCCATGCTTATACAGATCGTGGTGTAGATATTTCCATGTTTATACAGATACCGGTGTAGATATTTCCATGTTTATACAGACCGCAGTGTAGATATTTCCATGTTTATTGAGATAGCAGTGTAGATATTTCCATGTTTGTACAGATGGCGGTGTGAATGTTTCCATCTGTACACAGATTGCCTTGTAGGTATTTCCATGTGTATACAAATGGCATTGTAGATATTTCCATGTTTATACATATGGTGGTGTAGATATTTCCATGTTTACACAGATGACTGTATAGGTATTTCCATGTTTATACAGATGGCGTTGTAGATATTTCCATGTTTATAGAGATAGCGGTGTCGATAATTTCATATTTATACAGATAATGGTGTAGAAATTTCCATGTTTATAGACATAGCGGTGTAAATATTTCCATGTTTATACAGATCACGGTGTAGATATTTCCATGTTTATAGAGATATCGGTGTAGATATTTCCATGTTTATACAAATAGCGGTGTAGATATTTCCATGTTTATACAGACCGCGGTGGAGATATTTCCATGTTTATACAGATAGAGGTGCAGATATTTCCATGTTTGTACAGATGGCGGTGTTGATATTTCCATCTATACACAGATGACCATGTAGATATTTCCATGTTTATACAGATGGCGGCGCGGATATTTCCATGGATATGTGGATGGCGGTGTAGATATTTCCTTGTTTATACACATAGCGGTGTAGTTGTTTCCATGTTTATATAGATAGCGGTATAGGTATTTCCATGTATATACACAACGCTGTGTAGATATTTCCATGTTTATAGAGATGGCGGTGTAGATATTTCCATGTTTATACAGATAATTTTGTAAGTATTTCCAAGTTTATACATATGGCGGTGTAGATATTTCGATGTTTATAGAGATAGCAGTGGAGATATTTCCATGTTTATACAGATAGTGGTGTAGATATTTCCATGTTTATACTGATCGTGGTGTAGATATTTCCATGTTTATAGAGATGGCGGTGTAGATATTTCCATGTTCATAGAGATAGCGGTGTTTATTTTTCCATGTTTATAGAGATAGCGGTGTGGATATTTCCATGTTTATACTGATAGGGGTGTAGATATTTCCATGTTTATAGAGATGGCGGTGAAGAGATTTCCATGTTTATACAGATCACGGTGTAGATATTTCCTTGTTTATACAAATAGCGGTGTAGTTATTTCCATGTTTATACAGATAGTGGTGTGGATATTTCCATGTATATACAGATGGCTGTGTAGATATTTCCATGTTTATACAGACGGCGGTGTAGATATTTCCATGTTTATACAGATAACTTTGTAATTATTTCCAAGTTTATACAGATGGCGGTGTAGATATTTCCATGTTTATAGAGATAGCTTTGTAGATATTTCCATGTTTATACAGATAGCGTTGTAGATATTTCCATGTTTATACAGATCGCGGTGTAGATATTTCCATGTTTATACAGATCGCGGTGTAGATATTTCCATGTTTATACAGATAGCTGTGTAGGTATTTCCATGTTTATACAGATAGCGTTGTAGGTATTTCCATGTTTATACAGATAGCGGTGTAGATATTTCCATGTTTATAGACATAGCGGTGTAGATATTTCCATGTTTATATAGATGGCGTAGGAGATATTTCCATGTTTATACCGATAGCGGTGTTGGTGTTTCCACGTTTATACAGATAGCGATGTAGATATTTCCATGTTTTTACAGCTCGCGGTGCAGATATTTATATCTTTATAGAGATGGCATTGTAGATATTTCCTTATTCAAACAGATGGCAGTGTAGATATTTCAATGTTTATAGAGATGGCGCTGTAGATATTTCCATGTTTATACAGATAACGGTGGAGATATTTCCATGTTTATACAGACAGCATTGGAGATATTTCCATCTTTATGCACATAGCGGTGTACATATTTCCATGTTTATAGAGACAGCGGTGTAGGTATTTCCATGTTTATACAGATAGCGGTGCAGATATTTCCATGTTTATACAGATGCCTATGCAGATATTTCCATATTTATACAGAGGGCTGTGTAGATATTTCTATATTTATACAGATGGCAGTGTAGATATTTAAATGTTCCTACACATGACTGTGTAGGTATTTCCATGTTTATACAGATGGCTTTGTAGATATTTCCATGTTTATAGAGATAGCAGTGCAGAAATTTCCATGTTTATACAGACAGCGGTGTATATATTTCCATGTTTATACAGATCGTGGTGTAGATATTTCCATGTTTATACAGATACCGGTGTAGATATTTCCATGTTTATACAGACCGCAGTGTAGATATTTCCATGTTTATAGAGATAGCAGTGTAGATATTTCCATGTTTGTACAGATGGCGGTGTTAATGTTTCCATCTATACACAGATTGCCTTGTAGGTATTTCCATGTGTATACAGATGGCATTGTAGGTATTTCCGTGTTTATACAGATGGTGGTGTAGATATTTCCATGTTTACACAGATGACTGTATAGGTATTTCCATGTTTATACAGATGGCGGTGTAGATATTTCCATGTTTATAGAGATTGCGGTGTAGATAATTCCATATTTATACAGATTGCGGGGTAGTTATTTCCAGGTTTATATAGATAGCAGTGTAGATATTTCCATGCATATACACATGGCTGTGTAGATATTTCCATGTTTATACAGATGGCGGTGTAGGTATTTCCATGTTTATACAGATAACTTTGTAAGTATTTCCATGTTTATACAGATAGAGGTGTAGATATTTCCATGTTTATACTGATCCTGGTGTAGATATTTCCATGTTATAGAGATGGCGGTGTAGATATTTCCATGTTCATAGTGATAGCGGTGTTGATTTTTCCATGTTTATAGAGATAGCGGTGTGGATATTTCCATGTTTATACAGATAGGCGTGTAGATATTTCCATGTTTATAGAGATGGCGGTGTAGATATTTCCATGTTTATACAGATCACGGTGTACATATTTCCTTGTTTATACAAATAGCGGTGTAGTTAATTCCATGTTTATACAGATAGCGGTGTAAATATTTCCATGTATATACAGATGGCTGTGTAGATATTTCCATGTTTATACAGATGACTTTGTAGGTATTTCCATGTTTATACAGATGGCGGTGTAGATATTTCCATGTTTATAGAGATAGCTGTGTAGATATTTCCATGTTTATACAGATAGCGGTGTAGATATTTCCATGTTTATACAGATTGCGGTGTAGATATTTCAATGTTTATACAGATCGCGGCGTAGATATTTCCATGTTTATACAGATAGCGGTGTAGATATTTCCATGTTTTTACAGATATCGGTGTAGATATTTCCATGTTTACACAGATTGCGGTGTAGATATTTCCATATTTCTACAGATGGCATTGTAGATATTTCCATGTTTATACAGATGGCGGTGTAGATATTTCCATGTTTTTACAGATGGTGGTGTAGATATTACCATGTTTATACAGATAGCGGTGTAGATATTTGCATGTTTATACAGATCGTGGTGAAGGTATTTCCATGTTTATACACATCACGTTGGAGATATTTCCATGTTTACACAGATCGCGGTGTAGATATTTCCATGTTTACACAGATAGCGGTGTAGATATTTCCATGTTTATACAGATGGCAGCGTAGATATTTCCATGGACATGCAGATGGCGGTGTAGATATTTCCATGTTTATACAGATAGCGGTGTAGGTATTTCCATGTTTTCACAGATGGTGGTGTAGATATTTCCGTGTTTAAACACATGGCGGAGTAGATACTTCCATCTTTATGGAGATGGCAGTGTAGATATTTTCATGTTTATAGAGATGGCGGTGTAGATATTTCCATGTTTATAGAGATAGCAGTGTAGATATCTACATGTTTATACAGATGGCTGTGTAGATATTTCCATGTGTATACAGATGGCTTTGTAGATATTTCCATGTTTATACAGATGACTGTATAGGTATTTCCATGTTTTTACAAATGGCAGTGCAGATATTTCCATGTTTATAGAAATAGCGGTGTAGATATTTCCATGTTTGTAGAGATGGCGGTGTTGATATTTCCATCTGTACACAGATGGCCGTGTAGATATTTCCATGTTTATACAGATGTCAGCGTAGATATTTCCATGGACATGCAGATGGCGGTGTAGATATTTCCATGTTTATACAGACAGCGGTGTATATATTTCCATGTTTACACATATGGTGGTGTAGATATTTCCGGTTTATACACATGGCGGAGTAGATACTTCCATCTTTAAGGAGATGGCAGTGTAGATATTTTCTTGTTTATAGAGATGGTGGTGTAGATATTTCCATATTTATAGAGATAGCGGTGTAGATATTTCCGTCTTTCTACAGATGGCAATGTAGATATTTCCATGTTTATACAGATGGCGGTGAAGATATTTCCATATTTATACTGCTGTCTGTGTAGAAATTTCCATGTGTATACTGATGGTATTGTAGGTATTTCCATGTTTATACAGATGGTGGTGTAGATACTTCCATGTTTATTCAGATGACTGTGTAGATATTTCCATGTTTTTACAGATGGGGGTGTAGATATTTCAATGTTTATAGAGATGGCGCTGTAGATATTTCCATGTTTATACAGATCGCGGTGTAGATATTTCCATGTTTATACAGATGGCGTTGTAGATATTTCCATGTTTTTACACATATCGGTGTAGATATTTCCATGTTTACACAGATTGCGGTGTAGGTATTTCCATCTTTCTACAGATGGCATTGTAGATATTTCCATGTTTATACAGATGGCGGTGTAGATATTTCCAAGTTTATATAGATGGTGGTGTAGATATTACCATGTTTATACAGATAGCGGTGTAGATATTTCCATGTTTATACAGATCGTGGTTAAGATATTTCCATGTTTATACAGATCGCGGTGTAGATATTTCTATGTTTATTCAGATAGCGGTGTAGATATTTCAATGTTTATACAGATAGCGGTGTAGATATTTCCATGTTTATAGAGATTGCGGTGAAGGTATTTCCATGTTTATTCAGATAGCGGTGTAGATATTTCAATGTTTATACAGATAGCGGTGTAGATATTTCCATGTTTATAGAGATTGCGGTGTAGGTATTTCCATGTTTGTAGACATAGCGATGTAGATATTTCCATCTTTATATAGATGGCGTTGTAGATATTTCCATGTTTATACCAATAGCGGTGTTGATATTTCCACGTTTATACAGATAGCGATGTAGATATTTCCATGTTTATACAGCTCGCGGTGCAGATATTTATATCTTTGTACAGATGGCATTGTAGATATTTCCTGATTCACACAGATGGTGGTGTAGATGTTTCCATGTTTATACAGATGGCGGAGTAGTTAGTTCCATCTTTATGGAGATGGCAGTGTAGATAATTTCATGTTTATAGAGATGGCGGTGTAGATATTTCCATGTTTATAGAGATAGCAGTGTAAATATTTACATGTTTATACAGATGGCTGTGTAGATATTTCCATGTGTATACAGATGGCATTGTAGATATTTCCATGTTTATACAGATGACTGTATAGGTATTTCCATGTTTTTACAGATGGCAGAGCAGATATTTCCATGTTTATAGAGATAGCGGTGTAGATATTTCCATGTTTGTACAGATGGCGGTGTTGATATTTTCATCTATACACAGATGGCCGTGTAGATATTTCCATTATTATACAGATGGCAGCGTAGATATTTCCATGGACATGCAGATGGCGGTGTAGATATTTCCATGTTTATACAGACAGCGGTGTAGATATTTCCGTGTTTACACAGATGGTGGTGAGGATATTTCCGTGTTTATACACAAGGCGGAGTAGATACTTCCATCTTTATGGAGATGGCAGTGTAGATATTTTTATATTTATAGAGATGGCGGTGTAGATATTTCCATATTTATTGAGATAGCGGTGTAGATATTTCCATCTTTCTACAGATGGCAGTGTAGGTATTTCCATGTTTATACAGATGGCGGTGTAGATATTTCCGTATTTATACAGATGTCTGTGTAGATATTTCCATATTTATACAGATCTCTGTGTAGATATTTCCATGTGTATACTGATGGTATTGTAGGTATTTCCATGTTTATACAGATGGTGGTGTAGATATTTCCATGTTTATTCCGATGACTGTGTAGATATTTCCATGTTTTTACAGATGGAAGTTTAGATATTTCAATGTTTATAGAGATGTCGCTGTAGATATTTCCATGCTTATACAGATGGCGGTGTAGATATTTCCATGTTTATACAGATGGCGGTGTGGATATTTCCATGTTTTTACAGATATCTGTGTAGATATTTCCATGTTTACACAGATTGCGGTGTAGATATTTCCATCTTTCTACAGATGGCATTGTAGATATTTCCATGTTTATACAGATGGCGGTGTAGATATTTCCATGTTTATATAGATGGTGGTGTAGATATTACCATGTTTATACAGATAGCGGTGTAGATATTTCCATGTTTATACAGATCGTGGTGAAGATATTTCCATGTTTATACAGATCGAGGTGAAGATATTTCCATGTTTATACAGATCGCGGTGTAGATATTTCCATGTTTATACAGATCGCGGTGTAGATATTTCCATGTTTACACAAAAATCGGTGTGGATATTTCCATGTTTATACAGATAGCGGTGTAGATATTTCCATGTTTATAGAGATAGCGGTGTAGGTATTTCCATATTTATAGACATAGCGGTGTAGATATTTCCATGTTTATATAGATGGCGTTGTAGATATTTCCATGTTTATACCGATAACGGTGTTGATATTTCCACGTTTATACAGATAGCGATGTAGATATTTCCATGTTTATACGGCTCGCGGTGCAGATATTTATATCTTTATACAGATGTCATTGTAGATATTTCCTTATTCACACAGATGGCGGTGTAGATGTTTCCATGTTTATACAGATGGCGGAGTAGTTAGTTCCATGTTTATGGAGATGGCAGTGTAGATATTTTCATGTTTATAGAGATGGCGGTGTAGATATTTCCATGTGTATACAGATGGCATTGTATATATTTCCATGTTTATACAGATGACTGTATAGATATTTCCATGTTTTTACAGATGGCAGAGCAGATATTTCCATGTTTATAGAGATAGCGGTGTAGATATTTCCATGTTTGTACAGACGGCGGTGTTGATATTTCCATCTATACACAGATGGCCGTGTACATATTTCCATGTTTATACAGATGTCGGCATAGATAATTCCATGGTCATGCAGATGGCGGTGTAGATATTTCCATGTTTATACAGACAGCGGTGTATATATTTCCATGTTTACACATGTGGTGTAGATATTTCCGGTTTATACACATGGCAGAGTAGATACTTCCATCTTTAAGGAGAAGGCATTGTAGATATTTTCATGTTTATAGGGATGGTGGTGTAGATATTTCCATACTTATAGACATATCGGTGTAGATATTTCCATCTTTCTACAGATGGCAGTGTAGATATTTCCATGTTTATACAGATGGCGGTGTAGATATTTCCCTGTTTATATAGATGGTGGTGTAGGTATTACCATGTTTATACAGATAGCGGTGTAGATATTTACATGTTTATACAGATCGTGGTGAAGATATTTCCATGTTTATACAGATCGAGGTGAAGATATTAACATGTTTATACAGATCGCGGTGTAGATATTTCCATGTTTATACAGATCGCGGTGTAGATATATCCATGTTTATACAGATAGCGGTGTGGATATTTCCATGTTTATACAGATAGCGGTGTAGATATTTCCATGTTTATAGAGATAGCGGTGTAGGTATTTCCATGTTTACAGACATAGCGGTGTAGATATTTCCATGTTTATATAGATGGCGTTGTAGATATTTCGATGTTTATACCGATAGAGGTGTTGATATTTCCACGTTTATACAGATATCGTTGTAGATATTTCCATGTTTATATAGCTCGCGGTGCAGATATTTATGTCTTTATACAGATGGCATTGTAGATATTTCCTTATTCACACAGATGGCGGTGTAGATATTTCCATGTTTATACTGATGGCGGAGTAGTTAATTCCATGTTTATGGAGTTGGCAGTGTAGATATTTTCACGTTTATAGAGATGGCGGTGTAGATATTTCCATGTTTATAGAGATAGCGGTGCAGATATTTCCATGTTTATATAGATGGCGTTGTAGATATTTCCATGTTTATTCCGATAGCGGTGTTGGTATTTCCACGTTTATACAGATAGCTATGTAGATATTTCCATGTTTATACAGCTCGCGGTGCAGATATTTATATCTTTATACAGATGGCATTGTAGATATTTCCTTATTCACACAGATGGCGGTGAAGATGTTTCCATGTTTATACAGATGGCGGAGTAGTTATTTCCATGTTTATGGAGATGGCAGTGTAGATACTTTCATGTTTATAGAGATGGCGGTGTAGATATTTCCATGTTTACACAGATTGCGGTGTAGATATTTCCATCTTTCTACAGATGGCATTGTAGATATTTCCATGTTTATACAGATGGCGGAGTAGATATTTCCATGTTTATATATATGGTGGTGTAGATATTACCATGTTTATACAGATAGCGGTGTAGATATTTCCATGTTTATACAGATCGCGGTGAAGGTATTTCCATGTTTATACAGATCGAGGTGAAAATATTTCCATATTTATAAAGATCGCGGTGTAGATATTTCCATGTTTATACAGATCGCAGTGTAGATATTTCCATGTTTATACAGAAAGCGGTGTGGATATTTCCATGTTTATACAGCTAGCGGTGTAGATATTTCCATGTTTATAGAGATAGCGGTGTAGGTATTTCCATATTTATAGACATAGCGGTGTAGATATTTCCATGTTTATACAGATGGCGTTGTAGATATTTCCATGTTTATACCGATAGCGGTGTTGATATTTCCACGTTTATACAGATTGCGATGTAGATATTTCCACGTTTATACAGCTCGCGGTGCAGCTATTTATATCTTTATACAGATGGCATTGTAGATATATCCTTATTCACACAGATGGCGGTGTAGATGTTTCCATGTTTATACAGATGGCGGAGTAGTTAGTTCCATGTTTATGGAGATGGCAGTGTAGATATTTTCATGTTTATAGAGATGGCGGTGTAGATATTTCCATGTTTATAGAGATAGCAGTGTAGATATCTACATGTTTATACAGATGGCTGTGTAGATATTTCCATGTGTATACAGATGGCTTTGTAGATATTTCCATGTTTATACAGATGACTGTATAGGTATTTCCATGTTTTTACAAATGGCAGTGCAGATATTTCCATGTTAATAGAAATAGCGGTGTACATATTTCCATGATTGTAGAGATGGCGGTGTTGATATTTCCATTTGTACACAGATGGCCGTGTACATATTTCCATGTTTATACAGATGTCGGCATAGATAATTCCATGGTCATGCAGATGGCGGTGTAGATATTTCCATGTTTATACAGACAGCGGTGTATATATTTCCATGTTTACACATGTGGTGTAGATATTTCCGGTTTATACACATGGCAGAGTAGATACTTCCATCTTTAAGGAGAAGGCATTGTAGATATTTTCATGTTTATAGGGATGGTGGTGTAGATATTTCCATACTTATAGACATATCGGTGTAGATATTTCCATCTTTCTACAGATGGCAGTGTAGATATTTCCATGTTTATACAGATGGCGGTGTAGATATTTCCCTGTTTATATAGATGGTGGTGTAGGTATTACCATGTTTATACAGATAGCGGTGTAGATATTTACATGTTTATACAGATCGTGGTGAAGATATTTCCATGTTTATACAGATCGAGGTGAAGATATTAACATGTTTATACAGATCGCGGTGTAGATATTTCCATGTTTATACAGATCGCGGTGTAGATATATCCATGTTTATACAGATAGCGGTGTGGATATTTCCATGTTTATACAGATAGCGGTGTAGATATTTCCATGTTTATAGAGATAGCGGTGTAGGTATTTCCATGTTTACAGACATAGCGGTGTAGATATTTCCATGTTTATATAGATGGCGTTGTAGATATTTCGATGTTTATACCGATAGAGGTGTTGATATTTCCACGTTTATACAGATATCGTTGTAGATATTTCCATGTTTATATAGCTCGCGGTGCAGATATTTATGTCTTTATACAGATGGCATTGTAGATATTTCCTTATTCACACAGATGGCGGTGTAGATATTTCCATGTTTATACTGATGGCGGAGTAGTTAATTCCATGTTTATGGAGTTGGCAGTGTAGATATTTTCACGTTTATAGAGATGGCGGTATAGATATTTCCATGTTTATAGAGATAGCGGTGCAGATATTTCCATGTTTATATAGATGGCGTTGTAGATATTTCCATGTTTATTCCGATAGCGGTGTTGGTATTTCCACGTTTATACAGATAGCTATGTAGATATTTCCATGTTTATACAGCTCGCGGTGCAGATATTTATATCTTTATACAGATGGCATTGTAGATATTTCCTTATTCACACAGATGGCGGTGAAGATGTTTCCATGTTTATACAGATGGCGGAGTAGTTATTTCCATGTTTATGGAGATGGCAGTGTAGATACTTTCATGTTTATAGAGATGGCGGTGTAGATATTTCCATGTTTACACAGATTGCGGTGTAGATATTTCCATCTTTCTACAGATGGCATTGTAGATATTTCCATGTTTATACAGATGGCGGAGTAGATATTTCCATGTTTATATATATGGTGGTGTAGATATTACCATGTTTATACAGATAGCGGTGTAGATATTTCCATGTTTATACAGATCGCGGTGAAGGTATTTCCATGTTTATACAGATCGAGGTGAAAATATTTCCATGTTTATAAAGATCGCGGTGTAGATATTTCCATGTTTATACAGATCGCAGTGTAGATATTTCCATGTTTATACAGAAAGCGGTGTGGATATTTCCATGTTTATACAGCTAGCGGTGTAGATATTTCCATGTTTATAGAGATAGCGGTGTAGGTATTTCCATATTTATAGACATAGCGGTGTAGATATTTCCATGTTTATACAGATGGCGTTGTAGATATTTCCATGTTTATACCGATAGCGGTGTTGATATTTCCACGTTTATACAGATTGCGATGTAGATATTTCCACGTTTATACAGCTCGCGGTGCAGCTATTTATATCTTTATACAGATGGCATTGTAGATATATCCTTATTCACACAGATGGCAGTGTAGATGTTTCCATGTTTATACAGATGGCGGAGTAGTTAGTTCCATGTTTATGGAGATGGCAGTGTAGATATTTTCATGTTTATAGAGATGGCGGTGTAGATATTTCCATGTTTATAGAGATAGCAGTGCAGATATCTACATGTTTATACAGATGGCTGTGTAGATATTTCCATGTGTATACAGATGGCTTTGTAGATATTTCCATGTTTATACAGATGACTGTATAGGTATTTCCATGTTTTTACAAATGGCAGTGCAGATATTTCCATGTTAATAGAAATAGCGGTGTACATATTTCCATGATTGTAGAGATGGCGGTGTTGATATTTCCATTTGTACACAGATGGCCGTGTAGATATTTCCATGTTTATACAGATGGCAGCGTAGATATTTCCATGGACATGCAGATGGCGGTGTAGATATTTCCATGTTTATACAGACAGCGGTGTATATATTTCCATGTTTACACATATGGTGGTGTAGATATTTCCGGTTTATACACATGGCGGAGTAGATACTTCCATCTTTTAGGAGATGGCAGTGTAGATATTTTCTTGTTTATAGAGATGGTGGTGTAGATATTTCCATATTTATAGAGATAGCGGTGTAGATATTTCCATCTTTCTACAGATGGCAGTGTAGATATTTCCATGTTTATACAGATGGCGGTGTAGATATTTCCATATTTATACTGCTGTCTGTGTAGATATTTCCATGTGTATACTGATGGTATTGTAGGTATTTCCATGTTTATACAGATGGTGGTGTAGATACTTCCATGTTTATTCAGATGACTGTGTAGATATTTCCATGTTTTTACAGATGGGGGTGTAGATATTTCTATGTTTATAGAGATGGCGCTGTAGATATTTCCATGTTTATACAGATCGCGGTGTAGATATTTCCATGTTTATACAGATGGCGTTGTAGATATTTCCATGTTTTTACAAATATCGGTGTAGATATTTCCATGTTTACACAGATTGCGGTGTAGATATTTCCATCTTTCTACAGATGGCATTGTAGATATTTCCATGTTTATACAGATGGCGGTGTAGATATTTCCAAGTTTATATACATGGTGGTGTAGATATTACCATGTTTATACAGATAGCGGTGTAGATATTTCCATGTTTATACAGATCGTGGTTAAGATATTTCCATGTTTATACAGATCGCGGTGTAGATATTTCTATGTTTATTCAGATAGCGGTGTAGATATTTCCATGTTTATACAGATAGCGGTGTAGATATTTCCATGTTTATAGAGATTGCGGTGTAGATATTTCCATGTATATACAGATGGCTTTGTAGATATTTCCATGTTTATACAGATGACTTTGTAGGTATTTCCATGTTTATACAGATGGCGGTGTAGGTATTTCCATGTTTGTAGAGACAGCTGTGTAGATATTTCCATGTTTATACAGATAGCAGTGTAGATATTTCCATGTTTATACAGATGGTATTGTAGATATTTCCATGTTTATACAGATGGCGGTGTAGATATTTCCATGTTTATATAGATGGTGATGTAGATATTACCATGTTTATACAGATAGCGGTGTAGATATTTCCATGTTTATACAGATAGCGGTGTAGATATTTCCATGTTTATACAGATAGCGGTGGAGATATTTCCATGTTTGTAGAGATAGCGGTGTATATATTTTCATGTTTATAGACATAGCGGTGTTGATATTTCCATGTTTATATAGATGGCGTTGTAGATATTTCCATGTTTATACCAATAGCGGTGTTGGTATTTCCACATTTATACAGATAGCGATGTAGATATTTCCATGTTTATACAGATGGCGGTGTAGATATTTCCATGTTTATACAGATGGTGATGTAGATATTTCCATGTTTATTCAGATGACTGTGAAGATATTTCCATGATTTTACACATGGCAGTGTAGATATTTCAATGTTTGTAGAGATGGCGCTGTAGATATTTCCATTTTTATACAGATAATGGTGGAGATATGTCCATGTTTATACAGATAGTGGTGTATATATTTCCATGTTTATACAGATCGTGGTGTAGATATTTCCATGTTTATACAGATACCGGTGTAGATATTTCCATGTTTATACCGACCGCAGTGTAGATATTTCCATGTTTATAGAGATAGCAGTGCAGATATTTCCAAGTTTGTACAGATGGCGGTGTTGATGTTTCCATCTATTCGCAGACTGCCGTGTAGGTATTTCCATGTGTATACAGATGGCATTGTAGATATTTCCATGTTTATACTGATGGTGGTGTACATATTTCCATGTTTACAAAGATGACTGTATAGGTATTTCCATGTTTATACAGATGGCTGTGTAGATATCTTTATGTTTATAGAGATAGCGGTGTAGATATTTCCATATTTATACAGATTACTGTGTAGAAATTTCCATGTTTATACAGAGAGCGGTGTAAATATTTCCATGTATATACAGATCACGGTGTAGATATTTCCGTGTTTATACAAATAGCGGTGTAGTTATTTCCATGTTTATACAGATAGCGGTGTAGATATTTCCATGTATATACAGATGGCTGTGTAGATATTTCCATGTTTATACAGATGGCTTTGTAGATATTTCCATGTTTATACAGAAGACTTTGTAGGTATTTTCATGTTTATACAGATGGCGGTGTAGACATTTCCATGTTTATAGAGATAGCAGTGTAGATATTTCCATGTTTATACAGATCGCGGTGTAGATATTTCCATGTTTATACACATCGTGGTGTAGATATTTCCATGTTGATACAGATCGCGGTGTAGATATTTCCATGTTTTTACAGATATCGGTGTAGATATGTCCATGTTTACACAGATTGCGGTGTAGATATTTCCATCTTTCTACAGATGGCATTGTAGATATTTCCATGTTTATACAGATGGCGGTGTAGATATTTCCATGTTTATATAGATGGTGGTGTAGATATTACCATGTTTATACCGATATCGGTGTAGATATTTCCATGTTTATGCAGATCGTGGTGAAGATATTTCCATGTTTATACAGATCGCGGTGTAGATATTTCCATGTTTATACAGATCGCGGTGTAGATATTTCCATGTTTATACAGATCGCGGTGTAGATATTTCCATGTTTATAAAGATAGCGGTGTAGATATTTCCATGTTTGTAGAGATAGCGGTGTAGGTGTTTCCATGTTTATAGACAAAGCGGTGTAGATATTTCCATGTTTATATAGATGGCGTTGTAGATATTTCCATGTTTATACCGATAGCGGTGTTGGAATTTCCACATTTATACAGATAGCGATGTAGATATTTCCATGTTTATACTGCTCGCGGTGCAGATATTTATATCTTTATACTGATGGCATTGTAGATATTTCCTTATTCACACAGATGGCGGTGAGGATGATTCCATGTTTATACAGATGTCGGAGTAGTTAGTTCCATATTTATGGAGATGGCAGTGTAGATATTTTCATGTTTATAGAGATGGCGGTTTAGATGTTTCCATGTTTATAGAGATAGCAGTGAAGATATTTACATGTTTATACAGATGGCGGTGTAGATATTTCCATGTTTATAGAGATAGCGGTGTAGATATATCCATGTTCATAGAGATAGCAGTGAGGATATTTCCATGTTTATGCAGATAGCAGTGTAGATATTTCCATTTTTATAGAGATAGCGGTTTAGATATTTCATATTTATACAGATAGCGGTGTAGATATTTCCATGTTTATGCAGATAGCAGTGTAGATATTTCCATGTTTATACACATGACTGTGTAGGTATTTCCATGTTTATACAGATGGCTTTGTAGATATTTCCATGTTTATAGAGATAGTGGTGCAGATATTTCCATGTTTATACAGATAGCGGTGTAAATATTTCCATGTTTATACAGATCGCGGTGTAGATATTTCCATGTTTATACAGATACCCGTGTAGATATTTCCATGTATTTACAGATAGCGGTGTAGATATTTCCATGTCTGTACAGATGGCGGTGTTGATGTTTCCATCTATACACAGATTGCCGTGTAGGTATTTCCATGTGTATACAGATGGCATTGTAGATATTTCCATGTTTATACAGATGGTGGTGTAGATATTTCCATGTTTATAAAGATAGCGGTGTAAATATTTCCATGTTTATACAGACCACTGTGTAGATATTTCCATGTTTATAGAGATAGCAGTGTAGATATTTCCATGTTTATACAGATAGCGGTTTAGATATTTCCATGTTTATACAGTCCGCGGTGTAGATATTTCCATGTTTGTACAGATTGCGGTGCAGATATTTCCGTGTTTGTACAGATGGCTGTGTTGATATTTCCATCTATACACAGATGTCCGTGTAGATATTTCCATGTTTATGCAGATGGCGGCACTGATATTTCCATCCATATGTAGATGGCGGTGTAGATATTTCCATGTTTATACAGATAGCGGTGTAGTTATTTCCATGTTTATATAGATAGCGGTGTAGATATTTCCAAGTATATACACATGGCTGTGTAGATATTTCCATGTTTATTCAGATGGCGGTGTAGATATTTCCATGTTTATACAGATAACTTTGTAAGTAGTTCCATGTTTATACAGATTGCGGTGTTGATATTTCGATGTTTATAGAGATAGCAGTGGAGATATTTCCATGTTTATACAGATAGCGTTGTAGATATTTCCATGTTTATACTGATCGTGGTATAGATATTTCCATGTTTATAGAGATGGCTGTGTAGATATTTCCTTGTTCATAGAGATAGCGTTGTTGATTTTTCCATGTTTATAGAGATAGCAGTGTGGATATTTCCATGTTTATACAGATAGGGGTGTAGATATTTCCGTGTTTATAGAGATGGCGATGTAGATATTTCCATGTTTATACAGCTCACGGTGTAGATATTTCCTTGTTTATACAAATAGCGGTGTAGTTATTTCCATGTTTATACAGATAGCGGTGTAGATATTTCCATGTATATACAGATGGCTGTGTAGATATTTCCCTGTTTATACAGATGGTTGTGTAGATATTTCCATGTTTATACAGATGATTTTGTAGGTATTTCCATGTTTATACTGATGGCGGTGTAGATATTTCCATGTTTATAGAGATAGCAGTGTAGATATTTCCATGTTTATACAGATAGCGGTATAGATATTTCCATGTTTATACAGTCCGCGGTGTAGATATTTCCATGTTTGTACAGATTGCGGTGCAGATATTTCCGTGTTTGTACAGATGGCTGTGTTGATATTTCCATCTATACACAGATGTCCGTGTAGATATTTCCATGTTTATGCAGATGGCGGCGCTGATATTTCCATCGATATGTAGATGGCGGTGTAGATATTTCCATGTTTATACAGATAGCGGTGTAGTTATTTCCATGTTTATATAGATAGCGGTGTAGATATTTCCAAGTATATACACATGGCTGTGTAGATATTTCCATGTTTATTCAGATGGCGGTGTAGATATTTCCATGTTTATACAGATAACTTTGTAAGTAGTTCCATGTTTATACAGATTGCGGTGTTGATATTTCGATGTTTATAGAGATAGCAGTGGAGATATTTCCATGTTTATACAGATAGCGTTGTAGATATTTCCATGTTTATACTGATCGTGGTATAGATATTTCCATGTTTATAGAGATGGCGGTGTAGATATTTCCTTGTTCATAGAGATAGCGTTGTTGATTTTTCCATGTTTATAGAGATAGCAGTGTGGATATTTCCATGTTTATACAGATAGGGGTGTAGATATTTCCGTGTATATAGAGATGGCGATGTAGATATTTCCATGTTTATACAGCTCACGGTGTAGATATTTCCTTGTTTATACAAATAGCGGTGTAGTTATTTCCATGTTTATACAGATAGCGGTGTAGATATTTCCATGTATATAGAGATGGCTGTGTAGATATTTCCCTGTTTATACAGATGGTTGTGTAGATATTTCCATGTTTATACAGAGGATTTTGTAGGTATTTCCATGTTTATACTGATGGCGGTGTAGATATTTCCATGTTTATAGAGATAGCTGTGTAGATATTTCCATGTTTATACAGATGGCGGTGTAGATATTTCCATGTTTATACAGATCACGGTGTAGATATTTCCAAGTTTATACAGATAGCGGTGTAGATATTTCCATGTTTTTACAGATATCGGTGTGGATATTTCCATGTTTACACAGATTGCGGTGTAGATATTTCCAACTTTCTACAGATGGCATTGTAGATATTTCCATGTTTATACAGATGGCGGTGTAGATATTTCCATGTTTATATAGATGGTGGTGTAGATATTACCATGTTTATACAGATAGCGGTATACATATTTCCATGTTTATACAGATCGTGGTGAAGATATTTCCATGTTTATTCAGATCGCGGTGTAGATATTTCCATGTTTATACAGATCGCGGTGTAGATATTTCCATGTTTATACAGATAGTGGTTTAGATATTTCCATGTTTATACAGATAGCGTTGTAGGTATTACCATGTTTATAGAGATAGCGGTGTAGGTATTTCCATGTTTATAGACATAGCGGTGAAGATATTTCCATGTTTATATAGATGGCGTTGTAGATATTTCCATGTTTATACCGATAGCGGTGTTGGTATTTCCACATTTATACAGATAGCGATGCAGATATTTCCATTTTTATACAGCTCGCGGTGCAGATATTTGTATCTTTATACACATGGCATTGTAGATATTTCCTTATTCACACTGATGGCGGTGTAGATGTTTCCATGTTTATACAGACGGCGGTGTAGTTAGTTCCACGTTAATGGAGATGGCAGTGTAGATATTTTCATGTTTATAGAGATGGTGGTGTAGATATTTCCATGTTTATAGAGATAGCAGTGTAGATATTTACATGTTTATACAGATGGCTGTGTAGATATTTCCATGTGTATACAGATGGCATTGTAGATATTTCCATTTTTATACAGATGACTGTATAGGTATTTCCATGTTTTTACAGATGGCAGTGCAGATATTTCCATGTATATAGAGATAGCGCTGTAGATATTTCCATGTTTGTACAGATGGTGGTGTTGATATTTCCATCTATACATAGATGCCCGTGTACATATTTCCATGTTTATACAGATGGCGGCGTAGGTATTTCCATGGACAAGCAGATGGCAGTGTAGATATTTCCATGTTTATTCAGATAGCGGTATAGATATTTCCACGTTATCACAGATGGTGGTATAGATATTTCCGTGTTTATACACATGGCGTAGTAGATAATTCCATCTTTATGGAGATGGCAGTGTAGTTATTTTCATGTTTATAGAGATGGCGGTGTAGATATTTCCATATTATAGAGATAGCGGTGTAGATATTTCCATCTTTCTACAGATGGCGGTGTAGATATTTCCATATTTATACAGCTGTCTGTGTAGATATTTCCATGTGTATACAGATGGTATTGTAGGTATTTCCGTGTTTATACAGATGGTGGTGTAGATATTTCCATGTTTATTCTGATGACTGTGTAGATATTTCCATGTTTTTACAGATGACAGTGTAGATATTTCAATGTTTATAGAGATGGCGCTGTAGATATTTCCATGTTTATATAGATCGCGGTGTAGATATTTCCATGTTTATACAGATTGCGGTGTAGATATTTCCATGTTTTTACAGATATTGGTGTAGATATTTCCATGTTTACACAGAGTGCGGTGTAGATATTTCCATCTTTCTACAGATGGCATTGTAGATATTTCCATGTTTATACAGATGGCGGTGTAGATATTTCCATGTTTATATAGATGGTGGTGTAGATATTACCATGTTTGTACAGATAGCGGTGTAGATATTTCCATGTTTATACAGATCGTGGTGAAGATATTTCCATGTTTATATAGATCGCGGTGTAGATATTTCCATGTTTATACAGATCGCGGTTTAGATATTTCCATGTTTATACAGATAGCGGTCTAGATATTTCCATGTTTATACAGATAGCGGTGTAGATATTTCCATGTTTATTGAGATAGCGGTGTAGGTATTTCCATGTTTATAGACATAGCGGTGTAGATATTTCCATGTTTATATAGATGGCGTTGTAGATATTTCCATGTTCATACCGATAACGGTGGTGGTATTTCCACGTTTATACAGGTAGCGATGTAGATATTTCCATGTTTATACTGCTCGCGGTGCAGATATTTATATCTTTATACAGATGGCATTGTAGATATTTCCTTATTCACACAGATGGCGGTGTAGATGTTTCCATGTTTATACAGATGGCGGAGTAGTTAGTTCCATGTTTATGGAGATGGCAGTATAGATATTTTCATGATTATAGAGATGGCGGTGTAGATATTTCCATGTTTATAGAGATAGCAGTGTAGATATTTACATGTTTATACCGATGGGTGTGTAGATATTTCCATGTGTATACAGATGGCATTGTAGATATTTCCATGTTTATACAGATGACTGTATAGGTATTTCCATGTTTTTACAGATGGCAGTGCAGATATTTTCATGTTTATAGAGATGGCGGTGTAGATATTTCCATGTTTATAGAGATAGCGGTGTAGATACTTCCATGTTTGTACAGATGGCGGTGTTGATATTTCCATCTATACACAGATGGCCGTGTAGATACTTACATGTTTATACACATGGCAGCGTAGATATTTCCATGGACATGCAGATGGCAGTGTAGATATTTCCATGTTTTCACAGATTGTGGTGTAGATATTTCCATGTTTATACAGATTGCTGTGTAGATATTTCCAAATTTATACAGATGTCTGTGTAGATATTTCCATGTGTGTACAAATGGTATTGTAGGTATTTCCATGTTTATACAGATGGTGGTGTAGATATTTCCATGTTTATTCAGATGACTGTGTAGATATTTCCATGTTTTTACAAATGGCAGTGTAGATATTTCAATGTTTATAGAGATGGGGCTGTAGATATTTCCATGTTTATACAGATCGCGGTGTAGATAATTCCAAGTTTATACAGATAGCGGTGTAGATATTTCCATGTTTTTACAGATATCGGTGTAGATATTTCCATGTTTATACAGATGGCGGTGTAGATATTTCCATATTTATATAGATGGTGGTGTAGAAATTACCATGTTTATACAGATAGCGGTGTAGATATTTCCATGTTTATACAGATCGTGGTGAAGATATTTCCATGTTTATACAGATCGCGGTGTAGATATTTCCATAATTATACAGATCGCGGTGTAGATATTTCCATATTTATACAGATAGCCGTGTAGTTATTTCCATGTTTATACAGATAGCGGTGTAGATATTTCCATGTTTATTGAGATAGCGGTGTAGGTATTTGCATGTTTATAGACATAGCGGTGTAGATATTTCCATGTTTATATACATGGCGTTGTAGATATTTCCATGTTCATACCGATAACGGTGTTGGTATTTCCACGTTTATACAGATAGCGATGTAGATATTTCCATGTTTATACAGCTCGCGGTGCAGATATTTATATCTTTATACAGATGGCGGTGTAGATATTTCCATGTTTATATGGATGGTGGTGTAGATATTACCGTGTTTATACAGAGAGCGGTGTAGATATTTCCATGTTTGTACAGATGGCGGTGTTGATATTTTCATCTATACACAGATGACCGTGTAGATGTTTCCATTTTTATATAGATGGCGGTGCAGATATTTCCATGGAAATGTAGATGGCGGTGTAGATATTTCCATGTTTACACAGACAGCGGTGTAGTTATTTCCATGTTTATATGGATAGCGGTGTAGATGTTTCCATGTATATACATATGGCTGTGTAGATATTTCCATGTTTATGAAGATGGCGGTGTAGGTATTTCCATGTTTATACCGATAAGTTTGTAGGTATTTCCATGTTTACACAGATGGCGGTGTAGATATTTCCATGTTTATACAATTGGCGGTGTAGATATTTCCATGTTTATACAGATCGTGGTGTAGATATTTCCATGTTTATAGAGATAGCTGTGTAGATATTTCCATGTTTATACAGATAGCGGTGTAGATATTTCCATGTTTATACAATTGGCGGTGTAGATATTTCCATGTTTATACAGATCGTGGTGTAGATATTTCCATGTTTATACAGATAGCGGTGTAGATATTTCCATCTTTCTACGGATGGCAGTGTAGGTATTTCCATATTTATACAGATGGCGGTGTAGATATTTCCATGTTTATGCAGAAGTCTATGCAGATATTTCCATATTTATACAGAGGGCTGTGTAGATATTTCTATGTTTATACAGATGGCAGTGTAGATATTTAAATGTTCCTACACATGACTTGGTAGGTATTTCCATGTTTATACAGATGTCTTTGTAGATATTTCCATGTTTATAGAGATAGCGGTGCAGATATTTCCATGTTTATACAGATAGCGATGCATATATTGCCATGTTTATACAGATTGTGGTGTAGATATTTCCATGTTTATACAGATAGCGGTGTAGATATTTCCATGTTTATACAGACCGCAGTGTAGATATTTCCATGTTTATAGAGATAGCGGTGTAGATATTTCCATTTTTGTACAGATGGCGGTGTTGATGTTTCCATCTATACGCAGATTGCCGTGTAGGTATTTCCGTGTGTATACAGATGGCATTGTAGATATTTCCATGTTTTTACAAATGGTGGTGTAGTTATTTCCATGTTTACACAGATGACTGTAGAGGTATTTCTATGTTTTCACAGATGATGGTGTAGATATTTCCATGTTTATAGAGATAGCGGTGTAGATATTTCCATATTTATACAGATAACGGTTTGGAAATTTCCATGTTTATACAGATAGCGGTGTAAATATTTCCATGTTTATACAGATCACGGTGTAGATATTTCCATGTTTATAGAGATAGCGGTGTAGATATTTCCATGTTTATAAAGATAGCGGTGTAGACATTTCCATGTTTATACAGACCGCAGTGTAGTTATTTCCATGTTTATACAGATAGCGGTGCAGATATTTCCAAATTTATACAGATAGTGGTGTAGTTATTAGCATGTTTATACAGATAGCGGTGTAGATATTTCCTTGTTTATACAAATAGCGGTGTAGATATTTCCACGTTTATACAGATAGCGGTGTAGTTATTTCCATGTATATACAGATGGCTGTGTAGATATTTCCATGTTTATACAGATGACTTTGCAGGTATTTCCATGTTTATACAGATAGCGGTGTAGATATTTCCAAGTTTATACAGATGGCGGTGTAGATATTTCCATGTTTATAGAGATAGCAGTGGAGATATTTCCATGTTTATACAGATAGCGGTGTATATATTTCCATGTTTATACTGATCGCGGTGTAGATATTTCCATGTTTATAGAGATAGCGGTGTAGATATTTCCATGTTCATACAGATAGCGGTGTTGATTTTTCCATGTTTATAGAGATAGCTGTGTGGATATTTCCATGTTTATACAGATAGGGGTGTAGATATTTCCATGTTTATAGAGATGGCGTTGTAGATATTTCCATGTTTATACAGATCACGGTGTAGATATTTCCATGTTTATACAGATCGCGGTGTATAAATTTCCATGTTTATACAGATCATGGTGTAGATATTTCCATGTTTATACAGCTCGCGGTGTTGAGATTACCATGTTTATAGGGATAGAGGTGCAAATATTTCCACATTTATACAGATAGCAGTGTAGTTATTAGCATGTTTATACAGATAGCCGTGTAGATATTTCCATGTATAAACAGATGTCTGTGTATATATTTCCATGTTTAAAGACATGGCGGTGTAGATATTTCCTTGTTTATACAAATAGCGGTGTAGATATTTCCACGTTTATACAGATAGCGGTGTAGTTATTTCCATGTATATACAGATGGCTGTGTAGATATTTCCATGTTTATACAGATGACTTTGCAGGTATTTCCATGTTTATACAGATGGCGGTGTAGATATTTCCATGTTTATACAGATAGCGGTGCAGATATTTCCATGTTTGCAGAGATGGCGGTGTTGATATTTCCATCTATACACAGATGACCGTGTAGATATTTCCATGTTTATACAGATGGCGGCACAGATATTTCTATGGTTATGTAGATGGTGGTGTAGATATTTCCATGTATATACAGATAGCGCTGTACTTTTTTCCATGTTTATATAGAGAGCGGTGTAGATATTTCCATGGATGTACACATGGCTGTGTAGATATTTCCAAGTTTATAGAGATGGCGGTGTAGATATTTCCATGTTTATACAGATCACGGTGTAGATATTTCCATGTTTATACAGATCGCGGTGTAGATATTTCCATGTTTATACAGATGATGGTGTAGATATTTCCATGTTTATACAGATCATGGTGTTGATATTACCATGTTTATAGGGATAGCGGTGCAAATATCTCCACATTTATACAGATAGCGGTGTAGTTATTAGCATGTTTATACAGATAGCGGTGTAGATATTTCCATGTATAAACAGATGTCTGTGTACATATTTCCATGTTTTAACAGATGGCAGTGTAGATATTTCCTTGTTTATACAAATAGCGGTGTAGTTATTTCCATGTTTATACAGATAGCGGTGTAGATATTTCCATGTATATACAAATGGCTGTGTAGATATTTCCATGTTTATACAGATGGCTGTGTAGATGTTTCCATGTTTATACAGATGACTTTGTAGGTATTTCCATGTTTATAGAGTTAGCTGTGTAGATATTTCCATGTTTATACAGATAACGGTGTCGATATTTCCATGTTTATACAGATCGCGGTGTAGATATTTCCATGTTTATACAGACAGCAGTGGAGATATTTAAATGTTTATACACATAGCGGTGTACATATTTCCATGTTTATAGAGACAGCGGTGTAGGTATTTCCACGTTTATACAGATAGCGGTGCGGATATTTCCATGTTTATACAGATGCCTAGGGAGATATTTCCATATTTATACAGAGGGCTGTGTAGATATTTCCATGTTTACACTGATAGTGTTGTAGATATTTCATTGTTTATAGAGATAGCGGTGTAGGTATTTCCATGTTTTTGAAGATACCGGTGTAGTTATTTCCGTGTTTAAAAGGTAGCGGTGGAGATATTTCCATGTTTATGCTGATAGCGGTGTAAAAATTTCCATGTTTATACTGATAGCGGTGTAGTTATTTCCATGTTTATACAGATAGCGGTGTAGGTATTTCCATGTTTATAGAGACTGCGGTGTTGATATTGACATCTTTGCACAGATTGCTGTGTAGATATTTCCATGTTTATACAGATTGCGGTGTAGTTATTTCCATGTTGATACAGATACCGGTGTAGATATTTCCATGTTTATACAGGTAGCGGTGTAGAAATTCCCATGTTTATACAGATCGCTTTGTTGATATTTCCATCTTTCTACAGATGTCAGTGTAGATATTTCCAAGTTTATACAGATGTCTTTGTAGATATTTCCATGTTTATGCAGATGGCGGTGTTGATATTTCCATGTTTATAGAGATGGCGGTGTAGTTATTTCTATGTTTATAGAGATAGCAGTGTAAATATTTCCAAGTTTATAGAAATGGTGGTGAAAGTATTTTCATGTTTATAGAGATAGCGGTGTAGATATTTCCATGTTTATACAGATAGGGGTGGTGCTACTTCCATGTTTATACAGATAGCGGTGTAGATATTTCCATGTTTTTACAGATCACGGTGTAGATATTTCCATCTTTATACAAATGGCAGTGAAGGTATTTCCATGTTTATACAGATAGCGGTGTAGATATTTCCATATATATAGAGATAGCGGTGTAGGTATTTCCATATTTATACAGATTGCGGCGTAGGTATTTCCATCTTTATACAGATTGCGGTGTAGTTATTTCCATGTTTATACAGATAGAAGTGAAGATATTTCCATGTTTATACAGATAGTGGTGTAGATATTTCCAAGTTTATACAGATGGCGGTGTAGATACATCCAAGTTTCTGAAGATGACGCTGTAGATATTTTCATGTTTATGGAGATGGCGGTGTAGATATTTCCATGAATATAGAGATTGCAGTGTAGGTATTTCCATGTTTATAGAGATAGCGGTGTAAGTATTTCCATGTGTATAGAGATGGTGGTGTAAGTATTTTCATGTTTATAGAGATAGCGGTGTACATATTTCCATATTTATACAGATAGCGGTGTAGGTATTTCCATGTTTATACAGATTGCGGTGTACATATTTCCATGTTTCTACAGATTGCGGTGTAGTTATTTCCATCTTTGCACAGATTGCCGTGTAGATATTTCCATGTTTACGCAGATAGCTGTGTAGATATTTCCAAGTTTACACAGATAGCTGTGTAGATATTTCCATGTTTACACATATAGTGTTGTAGATATTTCCATGTTTATACAGATTACGGTGTAGATATGTTCATGTTTATACAGAAACCGCTGTAGATATTTTCATGTTTATACAGATAGCGGTGGAGATATTTCCATGTTTATAGAGACTGCGGTATACATGTTTCCATGTTTATACAGATAGCGGTGTAGATATTTCCATGTTTACAGAGATAGCAGTGTAGTTATTTCCATCTTTGCACAGATTGCTGTCTAGATATTTCCACTTTTACACAGATAGCTGTGTAGATATTTCCAAGTTTACACAGATAGCTGTGTAGATATTTCCATGTTTACACAGATATCTTTGTAGATATTTCCATGTTTATACAGATAGCGGTGTGGATATTTCCATGTTTATACAGATAACGGTGTAGATATTTCCATGTTTATACAGATAGCGGTGGAGATATATCCCTGTTTATACAGATAGCGATGTAGATATTTCCATGTTTATAGAGATAGTGGTGTAGATATTTCCATGTTTATAGAGATAGCGGTGTAGATATTTCCAAGTTTATACAGATGGCTGTGTAGATAATTCCATGTGTGTACAGATGGCGGTGTAGATATTTCCATGTTTATACAGATGGCAGTGTAGATATTTCCATGTTTATACAGGTAGCGGTGTAGATATTTCCAAGTTTACAGAGATAGCGGTGTAGTTATTTCCGTCTTTGCACAGATAGCCGTGTAGATATTTCCATGTTTACGCAGAGAGCTGTGTAGGTATTTCCAAGTTTACACAGATAGCTGTGTAGATATTTCCATGTTTACACACATAACGTGGTAGATATTTCCATGTTTATGCAGATAGCTGTGTAGATATTTCCAAGTTTACACAGATAGCTGTGTAGATATTTCCATGTTTACACTCATACCGTGGTAGATATTTCCATGTTTATACAGATTGTGGTGTAGATATGTCCATGATTATACAGATAGCGGTGTAGTTATTTCCATGTTTATACAGATAGCGGTGTAGATATTTCCATGTTTACAGAGATAGCAGTGTAGATATTTCCATCTTTGCACAGATTGCTGTGTAGATATTTCCATTTTTACACAGATAGCTGTGTAGATATTTCCAAGTTTACTCAGATAGCTGTGTAGATATTTCCATGTTTACACAGATAGCATTGTATATATTTCCATGTTTATACATTTAGCGGTGTAGATAATTCCATGTTTATACAGATAGCGGTGGAGATATTTCCCTGTTTATACAGATAACGAAGTAGATATTTCCATGTTTATGCAGATAGCGGTGTAGATATTTCCATGTTTATAGAGACTGCGGTGTGTATTTTTCCATGTTTATACAGATGGCTGTGTAGTTATTTCCATTTTTATACAGATGGCGCTGTAGATATTTCCATGTTTATGCAGAAGGCAGTGAAGATATTTCCATCTCTACCCTGATGACTGTGTAGATATTTCCATGTTTATACAGATGTTGGCACAGATATTTCCATGGATATGTAGAGGGCGCTGTAGATATTTCCATGTTTATATAGATAGCGGTGTAGATATTTCCATGTATATACACATGGCTGTGTAGATATTTCCATGTTTATATATATGTCGGTGTAGATATTTCCTTGTTTATACAGATAACTTTGTAATTTTTTCCATGTTTATACAGATGGCAGTGTAGATATTTCGATGTTTATAGAGATAGCAGCGGAGATATTTCCATATTTATACAGATAGCAGTGTAGATATTTCCATGTTTATATTGATCGTGCTGTAGATATCCCCAAGTTTATAGAGATAGCGGTGTAGATATTTCCATGTTCATAGAGATAGCGGTGTTGATTTTTCCATGTTTATAGAGATAGCGGTGTGGATATTTCCATGTTTATTCAGACAGGGGTGTAGATATTTCCATGTTTATAGAGATGGCGGTGTAGATATTTCCATGTTTATACAGATCACGGTGTAGATATTTTCATGTTTATACAGATCGCGGTGTAGATATTTCCATGTTTATACAGATCGCTGTGTAGATATTTCCATCTTTATACAGATCATGGTGCAGATATTTCCATGTTTACACAGATCGCGGTGTTGATATTACCATGTTTATAGGGATAGCGGTGCAAATATTTCCACGTTTATACAGATAGCGGTGTAGTTATTAACATGTTTATACAGATAGCGGTGTAGATATTTCCATGTATAAACAGATGTCTGTGTAGATATTTCCATGTTTAAACAGATGGTGGTGTAGATATTTCCTTGTTTATACAAATAGCGGTATATTTATTTCAATGTTTTTACAAATAGCAGTGCAGATATTTCCATGTATATACAGAAGGCTGTGTAGATATTTCCATGTTTATACAGATGGCTGTGTAGATATTTCCATGTTTATACAGATGACTTTGTAGGTATTTCCATGTTTATACAGATTGCGGTGTAGATATTTCCTTGTTTATAGCGATAGCAGTGTAGATATTTCCATGTTTATACAGATAGCGGTGTCGATATTCCATGTTTATACAGATCGCGGTGTAGATATTTCCATGTTTATACAGATCGCGGTGTAGATATTTCCATATTCCTACACATGACTTTGTTGGTATTTCCATGTTTATACAGATGGCTTTGTAGATATTTCCATGTTTATAGAGATAGCGGTGTAGATATTTCCATGTTTATACAGATAGCGGTGTAAATATTTCCATGTTTATACAGATCGTGTTGTAGATATTTCCATGTTTATACAGATCACGGTGTAGATATTTCCATGTTTATACAGATCGCGGTGTAGATATTTCCATGTTTATACAGATCATGGTGTAGATATTTCCATGTTTATAGAGATCACGCTGTTGATATTACCATGTTTATAGGGATAGCAGTGCAAATATATCCACATTTATGCAGATAGCGGTGTAGTTATTAGCATGTTTATACAGATAGCGGTGTAGATATTTCCACGTATAAACAGATGTCTTTGTATACATTTCCATCTTTAAACAGATGGCGGTGTAGATATTTCCTTGTTTATGCAAATAGCGGTCTAGTTATTTCCATGTTTATACAGATCACGGTGTAGATATTTCCTGGTTTATACAAATAGCGGTGTAGTTATTTCCATGTTCATACAGATAGCGGTGTAGATATTTCCTTGTTTATACAAATAGCGGTGTAGATATTTCCATGTTTATACAGATCTCGGTGTAGATATATCCTTGTTTATACAAATAGGGGTGTAGTTATTTCCATGTTTATACAGATAGCGGTGTAGATATTTCCATGTATATATGGATGGCTGTGTAGATACATCCATGTTTATACAGATGGATGTGTAGATATTTCCATGTTTATACAGATGACTTTGTAGGTATTTCCATGTTTATACAGATGGCGGTGTAGATGTTTCCATGTTTATAGACATAGCTGTGTAGATATTTCCATGTTTATACAGATAGCGGTGAAAATATTTCCATGTTTATACAGATCGTGGTGTAGATATTTCCATGTTTATACAGATACCTGTGTAGAAATTTCGATGTTTATACAGACCGCAGTGTAGATTTTTCCATGTTTATACAGATCACGGTGTAGATATTTCCTTGTTTATACAAATAAGGGTGTAGTTATTTCGATGCTTATACAGATAGCGGTGTAGATATTTCCATGTTTTTACAGATGGCGGTGTTGATGTTTCCATCTATACACAGATTGCCGTCTAGTTATTTCCATGTGTATACAGATGGTATTGTAGGTATTTCCATGTTTATACAGATGGTGGTGTAGATATTCCATGTTTATTCAGATGACTGTGTAGATATTTCCATGTTTTTACAGATGGCAGTGTAGATATTTCAATATTTATAGAGATGGCGCTGTAGATATTTCCATGTTTATACAGATAACGGTGGAGATAATTCCATGTTTATACAGACAGCAGTGGAGATATTTCCATGTTTATACACATAGCGGTGTACATATTTCCATGTTTATAGAGACAGCGGTGTAGGTACTTTCATGTTTATACTGATCGCGGTGTAGATATTTCCATGTTTATAGAGATGGCGGTGTAGATATTTCCATGTTCATAGAGATAGCGCTGTTGATTTTTCCATGTTTATAGAGATAGCGGTGTGGATATTTCCATGTTTATACATATAGGGGTGTAGATATTTCCATGTTTATAGAGATGGCAGTGTAGATATTTCCATGTTTATACAGATCACGGTGTAGATATTTCCATATTTATACAGATCGCGGTGTAGATATTTCCATGCTTATACAGATCATGGTGTAGATATTTCCATTTTTATACAGATCGCGGTTTTGATATTACCATGTTTATAGGGATAGCGGTGCAAATATTTCCACATTTATACAGATAGCGGTGTAGATATTAGCATGTTTATACAGATAGCGGTGTAGATATTTACATGTATAAACAGATGTCTGTGTATATATTTCCATGTTTAAACAGATGGCGGTGTAGATTTTTCCTTGTTCATATAAATAGTGGTGTAGTTATTTCCATACTTATACACATAGCGGTGTAGCTATTTCCATGTATATACAGATGATAGTGTAGATATTTCCAGGTTTATACAGAAGACTGTTTAGATGTTTCCATGTTAATACAGATGGCAGTGTAGATATATCCATGTTTATAGAGATAGCAGTGTAGATATTTCCATGTTTATAGAGATAGCGGGGTAAATATTTCCATATTTATACAGATAGTGATGTAGATATTTCCATGTTTATACAGATAGCCTTGTAGATATTTCCGTCTTTGTTCAGAGAGTGCTGTACATATTTCCATGTTTGTACAGATCACTGTGTACATATTTCCATGTTTATACAGATAACATTGTAGTTATTTCCATCTTTATACAAACGGTGGTGTAGATATTTCCATGTTCCTACACATGACAGTGAAGTTATTTCCATGTTTATGCAGATGGCGGTGTAGATATTTCCATATTCATAGAGATAGCAGTGTAGATATTTCCAAGTTTATACAGATACCAGTGTAGATATTTCCATGTTTAAACATACTGCAGTGTTGATATTTCTATGTTTATACAGATTGCGGTGTAGATATTTCCATGTTTGTACAGATGGCTGTGTTGATATTTCCATCTATACACAGATGACCGTGTGGTTATTTCCATGTTTATACAGACGGCGGCGCAGATATTTCCATGGATATGTAGATGGCGGTGTAGGTATTTCCATGTTTATACAGATAGCGGTGTAGATATTTCCATGTTTTTACAGATATCGGTGTAGATATTTCCATGTTTACACAGATTGCGGTGTAGATATTTCCATCTTTCTACAGATGGTATTGTAGATATTTCCATGTTTATACAGATGACTGTATAGGTATTTCCATGTTTTTACAGATGGCGGTGCAGATATTTCCATGTCTATAGAGATAGCGGTGTAGATATTTCCATGTTTGTACAGATGGCGGTGTTGATATTTCCATCTATACACAGATGGCCGTGTAGATATTTCCATGTTTATTCAGATGGCGGCATAGATATTTCCAAGGACATGCAGATGGCGGTGTAGTTATTTCCATGTTTATGCAGATAGCGGTGTAGGTATTTCCATGTTTACACAGATGGTGGTATAGATATTTCCGTGTTTTTACACATGGCGGAGTAGATACTTCCATCTTTATGGAGATGGCAGTATAGATATTTTGATGTTCATAGAGATGGCGGTGTAGATATTTCCATATTTATAGAGATAGCGGTGTAGATATTTCCATCTTTCTACAGATGGCAGTGTAGATATTTCCATGTTTATACAGATGGCCGTGTAGATATTTCCATATTTATACAGATGTCTGTGTAGATATTTCCATGTGTTTACACATGGTATTGTAGCTATTTCCATGTTTATACAGATGGTGGTGTAGTTATTTCCATGTTTATACAGATGACTGTTTAGATATTTCCATGTTTTTACAGATGGCTGTGTAGATATTTCAATGTTTATATAGATGGCGCTGTTGATATTTCCATGTTTATACAGATAACGGTGGAGATATTTCCATGTTTATACAGAGAGCAGTGGAGATATTTCCATGTTTATACACATAGCGGTGTACATATTTCCATGTTTATAGAGACAGCGGTGTAGGTATTTCCACGTTTATACAGATAGCGGTGCAGATATTTCCATGTTTACACAGATTCCTATGCAGATATTTCCATATTTATACAGAGGGATGTGTAGATATTTCTATATTTATACACATGGCAGTGTAGATATTTAAATGTTCCTACACAAGACTGTGTAGTTATTTCCATGTTTATACAGATGTCTTTGTAGTTATTTCCATGTTTATAGAGATAGTGGTGCAGATATTTCCATGTTTATACAGATAGCGGTGTATATATTTCCATGTTTATACAGATCATGGTGTGGATATTTCCATGTTTATACAGATACCGGTGTAGATATTTCCATGTTTATACAGACCACAGTGTACATATTTCCATGTTTATAGAGACAGCAGTGTAGATATTTCCATGTTTGTACAGATGGCGGTGTTGATGTTTCCATCTATACACTGATTGCCGTGTAGGTATTTCCATGTGTATACAGATGGCATTGTAGATATTTCCATGTTTATACAGATGGTGGTGTAGATATTTCCATGTTTACACAGATGACTGTATAAGTATTTCCATGTTTATACAGATGGCGGTGTAGATATTTCCAAGTTTATAGAGATAGTGGTGTAGATATTTCCATATTTATACAGATAACGGTGTAGAAGTTTCCATGTTTATACAGATAGCGGTGTAAATATTTCCATGTTTATACAGATCACGGTGTAGATATTTCCATGTTTATAGAGATAGTGGTGTAGATATTTCCATGTTTATACCGATAGCGGTGTTGATATTTCCATGTTTATACAGACCGCGGTGTAGATATTTCTATGTGTATACAGATAGCGGTGCAGATATTTCCATGTTTGTACAGATGGCGGTGTTGATATTTCCATCTATACACAGATGACCGTGTAGATATTTCTATGTTTATACAGATGGCGGCGCAGATATTCCCATGGATATGTAGATGGCGGTGTAGATATTTCCATGTTTATACAGATAGCGGTGTAGTTATTTCCATGTTTATATAGATAGCGGTGTAGATATTTCCATGTATGTACACATGGCTGTGTAGATATTTCCATGTTTATACAGATGGCGGTGTAGATATTTCCATGTTTATACAGATAACTTTGTAAGTATTTCCATGTTTATACAGATGGCGGTGTAGATATTTCGATGTTTATAGAGATAGCAGTGGAGATATTTCCATGTTTATACAGATAGGGGTGTAGATATTTCCATGTTTTTACAGATATCGGTGTAGATATTTCCATGTTTACACAGATTGCGGTGTAGATATTTCCATCTTTCTACAGATGGTATTGTAGATATTTCCATGTTTATACAGATGACTGTATAGGTATTTCCATGTTTTTACAGATGGCGGTGCAGATATTTCCATGTCTATAGAGATAGCGGTGTAGATATTTCCATGTTTGTACAGATGGCGGTGTTGATATTTCCATCTATACACAGATGGCCGTGTAGATATTTCCATGTTTATTCAGATGGCGGCATAGATATTTCCAAGGACATGCAGATGGCGGTGTAGTTATTTCCATGTTTATGCAGATAGCGGTGTAGGTATTTCCATGCTTACACAGATGGTGGTATAGATATTTCCGTGTTTTTACACATGGCGGAGTAGATACTTCCATCTTTATGGAGATGGCAGTATAGATATTTTCATGTTCATAGAGATGGCGGTGTAGATATTTCCATATTTATAGAGATAGCGGTGTAGATATTTCCATCTTTCTACAGATGGCAGTGTAGATATTTCCATGTTTATACTGATGGCCGTGTAGATATTTCCATATTTATACAGATGTCTGTGTAGATATTTCCATGTGTATACACATGGTATTGTAGCTATTTCCATGTTTATACAGATGGTGGTGTAGTTATTTCCATGTTTATACAGATGACTGTTTAGATATTTCCATGTTTTTACAGATGGCTGTGTAGATATTTCCATGTTTATACAGATGACTTTGTAGGTATTTCCATGTTTGTACAGATGGCGGTGTAGGTATTTCCATGTTTGTAGAGATAGCTGTGTAGATATTTCCATGTTTATACAGATGGCGGCACAGATATTTCTATGGATATGTAGATGGTGCTGTAGATATTTCCATGTATATACAGATAGCGCTGTACTTATTTCCATGTTTATATAGAGAGCGGTGTAGATATTTCCATGTATGTACAGATAACTTTGTAAGTATTAACATGTTTATACAGATGGCGGTGTAGATATTTCCATGTTGTACAGACAACTTTTTAAGTATTTCCATGTTTATACAGATGGCGGTGTAGATATTTTGAGGTTTATAGAGATAGCAGTAGAGATATTTCCATGTTTATACAGATAGCGGTGTAGTTATTTCCATGTTTATATAGATAGCGGTGTAGATATTTCCATGTATATACACATGGCTGTGTAGATATTTCCATGTTTATACTGATGGCGGTGTAGATATTTCCATGTTTATACAGATAACTTTGTAAGTATTTCCATGTATATACAGATGGCGGTGTAGATATTTCGATGTTTATAGAGATAGCAGTGGAGATATTTCCATGTTTATACAGATAGCGCTGTAGATATTCCCATGTATATACTGATCGCGGTGTAGATATTTCCATGTTTATAGAGATGGCGGTGTAGATATATCCATGTTCATAGAGATAGCGGTGTTGATTTTTCCATGTTTATAGAGATAGCTGTGAGGATATTTCCATGTTTATACAGATAGGGGTGTAGATATTTCCATGTTTATAGAGATGGCGGTGTAGATATTTCCATGTTTATACAGATCACGGTGTAGATATTTCCATGTTTATACAGATCATGGTGTAGATATTTCCATGTTTATACAGATCATGGTGTAGATATTTCCATGTTTATAGAGATACCGGTGTAGATATTTCCATGTTTATACAGACCGCAGTGTATATAATTCCATGTTTATAGAGATAGCAGTGTAGATATTTCCATGTTTGTACAGATGGCGGTGTTGATGTTTCCATCTATACACAGATTGCCATGTAGGTATTTCCATGTGTATACAGATGGCATTGTAGATATTTCCATGTTTATACAGATGGTGGAGTAGAAATTTCCATGTTTACACAGATGACTGTACAGGTATTTCCATGTTTATACAGATGGCGGTGTAGATATTTCCAAGTTTATAGAGATAGCGGTGTAGATATTTCCTTATTTATACAGATAACGGTGTAGAAATTTCCATGTTTATACAGATAGCGGTGTAAGTATTTCCATTTTTATACAGATAACTGTGTAGATATTTCCATGTTTATAGAGATAGCGGTGTAGGTTTTTCCATGTTTATACAATAGCGGTGTAGATATTTCCATGTTTATATAGACCGCGGTGTAGATATTTCCATGTTTATACAGATAGCGGTGCAGATATTTCCATGTTTGTACAGATGGCAGTGTTGATATTTCCATCTATACACAGATGAACGTGTAGATATTTCCATGTTTATACAGATGGCGGCACAGATATTTCTATGGATATGTAGATGGTGTTGTAGATATTTCCATGTATATACAGATAGCGCTGTACTTATTTCCATGTTTATATAGAGAGCGGTGTAGATATTTCCATGTATGTACAGATAACTTTGTAAGTATTAACATGTTTATACAGATGGCGGTGTAGATATTTCCATGTTTGTACAAATAACTTTGTAAGTATTTCCATGTTTATACAGATGGCGGTGTAGATATTTCGATGTTTATAGAGATAGCAGTGGAGATATTTCCATGTTTATACAGATAGCGGTGTAGTTATTTCCATGTTTATATAGATAGCGGTGTAGATATTTCCATGTTTATACTGATTGCGGTGTAGATATTTCCATGTTTATAGAGATGGCGGTGTAGATATTTCCATGTTCATAGAGATAGCGGTGTTGATTTTTCTATGTTTATAGAGATAGCTGTGAGGATATTTCCATGTTTATACAGATAGGGGTGTAGATATTTCCATGTTGATAGAGATGGCGTTGTAGATATTTCCATGTTTATACAGATCACGGTGTAGATATTTCCATGTTTATACAGATCATGGTGTAGATATTTCCATGTTTATACAGATCATGGTGTAGATATTTCCATGTTTATACAGATACCAGTGTAGATATTTCCATGTTTATACAGACCGCAGTGTATATAATTCCATGTTTATAGAGATAGCAGGGTAGATATTTCCATGTTTCTACAGATGGCGGTGTTGATGTTTCCATCTATACACAGATTGCCGTGTAGGTATTTCCATGTGGATACAGATGGCATTGAAGATATTTCCATGTTTATACAGATGGTGGAGTAGATATTTCCATGTTTACACAGATGACTGTATAGGTATTTCCATGTTTATACAGATGGCGGTGTAGATATTTCCAAGTTTATAGAGATAGCGGTGTAGATATTTCCATATTTATACAGATAACGCTGTAGAAATTCCCATGTTTATACAGATAGTGGTGTAAATATTTCCAATTTTATTCAGATAACGGTGTAGATATTTCCATGTTTATAGAGATAGCGGTGGAGGTTTTTCCATGTTTATACAATAGCGGTGTAGATATTTCCATGTTTATACAGACCACGGTGTAGATATTTCCATGTTTATACAGATAGCGGTGCAGATATTTCCATGTTTGTAGAGATGGCGGTGTTGATATTTCCATCTATATTCAGATGAACGTGTAGATATTTCCATGTTTATACAGATGGCGGTACAGATATTTCTATGGATATGTAGATGGTGGTGTGGATATTTCCATGTATATACAGATAGCGCTGTACTTATTTCCATGTTTATATAGAGAGCGGTGTAGATATTTCCATGTATGTACACATGGCTGTGTAGATATTTCCATGTTTATACAGATGGTGGTGTAGATATTTCCATGTTTATACAGATCATGGTGTAGATATTTCCATGTTTATACAGATCGCAGTATTGATATTACCATGTTTATAGGGATAGCAGTGCAAATATTTCCACATTTATACAGATAGCGGTGTAGTTATTAGCAGGTTTATACAGATAGCGGTGTAGATATTTCCATGTATAAACAGATGTCTATCTATATATTTCCATGTTTTAACAGATGGTGATGTAGATATTTCCTTGTTTATACAAATAGCGGTGTAGTTATTTCCATGTTTATACAGATAGCGGTGTAGTTATTTCCATGTATATACATATGGCTGTGTAGATATTTCCATGTTTATACAGATGGCTGTGTAGATATTTCCATGTTTATACAGATGACTTTGTAGGTATTTCCATGTTTGTACAGATGGCGGTGTAGGTATTTCCATGTTTGTAGAGATAGCTGTGTAGATATTTCCATGTTTATACAGATAGCGGTGTAGATATTTCGATGTTTATACAGATCGCGGTGTAGATATTTCCATGTTTATACAGACAGCAGTGGAGATATTTCCATGTTTATACACATAGCGGTGTACATATTTCCAAGTTTATAGAGACAGCGGTGTATGTATTTCCATGTTTATACAGATAGCGGTGCAGATATTTCCATGTTTACACAGATGCCTATGCATATATTTCCATATTTATACAGAGGGCTGGGTAGATATTTCTATGTTTATACAGATGGCAGTGTAGATATTTAAATGTTCCTACACATGACTGTGTAGTTATTTCCATGTTTATGCAGATGTCTTTGTGGATATTTCCATGTTTATAGAGATAGCGGTGCAGATATTTCCATGTTTATACAGATTGCGGTGTATATATTTCCATGTTTATACAGATCATGCTGTAGATATTTCCATGTTTATACAGATACCGGTGTAGATATTTCCATGTTTATACAGACCGCAGTGTATATATTTCCATGTTTATAGAGATAGCAGTGTAGATATTTCCATGTTTGTACAGATGGCGGTGTTGATGTTTCCATCTATACACAGATTGCCGTGTAGGTATTTCCATGTGTATACAGATGGCATTGTAGATATTTCCATGTTTATACAGATGGTGGAGTAGATATTTCCATGTTTACACAGATGACTGTATAGGTATTTCCATGTTTATACAGATGGCGGTGTAGATATTTCCATGTTTATAGAGATAGCGGTGTAGATATTTCCATATTTATACAGATAACGGTGTAGAAATTTCCATGTTTATACAGATAGCGGTGTAAATATTTCCATTTTTATACAGATAACGGTGTAGATATTTCCATGTTTATAGAGATAGCGGTGTAGGTATTTCCATGTTTATACAATAGCGGTGTAGATATTTCCATGTTTGTATAGACCGCGGTGTAGATATTTCCATGTTTATACAGATAGCGGTGCAGATATGTCCATGTTTGTACAGATGGCGGTGTTGATATTTCCATCTATACACAGATGAACGAGTAGATATTTCCATGTTTATACAGATGGCGGCACAGATATTTCTATGGATATGTAGATGGTGGTGTAGATATTTCCATGTATATACAGATAGCACTGTACTTATTTCCATGTTTATATAGAGAGCGGTGTAGATATTTCCATGTATGTACAGATAACTTTGTAAGTATTAACATGTTTATGCAGATGGCGGTGTAGATATTTCCATGTTTGTACAGATAACTTTGTAAGTATTTCCATGTTTATACAGATGGCGGTGTAGATATTTCGATGTTTATAGAGATAGCAGTGGAGATATTTCCATGTTTATACAGATAGCAGTGTAGTTATTTCCATGTTTATATAGATAGCGGTGTAGATATTTCCATGTATATACACATGGCTGTGTAGATATTTCCATGTTTATACTGATGGCGGTGTAGATATTTCCATGTTTATACAGATAACTTTGTAAGTATTTCCATGTTTATACAGATGGTGGTGTAGATATTTCGATGTTTATAGAGATAGCAATGGAGACATTTCCATGTTTATACTGATAGCGGTGTAGATATCTCCATGCTTATGCTGATCGCGGTGTAGATATTTCCATGTTTATAGAGATTTCGGTGTAGATATTTCCATGTTCATAGAGATAGCGGTGTTGATTTTTCCATGTTTATAGAGATAGCTGTGAGGATATTTCCATGTTTATACAGATAGGGGTGTAGATATTTCCATGTTTATAGAGATGGCGGTGTAGATATTTCCATGTTTATACTGAATGCGGTGTAGATATTTCCATGTTTATACAGATCATGGTGTAGATATTTCCATGTTTATGCAGATCACGGTGTTGATATTTCCATGTTTATGCAGATCACGGTGTTGATATTACCATGATTATAGGGATAGCAGTGCAAATATTTCCACATTTATACAGATAGCGGTGTAGTTATTAGCAGGTTTATACAGATAGCGGTGTAGATATTTCCATGTATAAACAGATGTCTGTGTATATATTTCCATGTTTTAACAGATGGTGATGTAGATATTTCCTTGTTTATACAAATAGCGGTGTAGTTATTTCCATGTTTATACAGATAGCGGTGTAGATATTTCCATGTATATACAGATGGCTGTGTAGATATTTCCATGTTTCTACAGATGGCTGTGTAGATATTTCCATGTTTATACAGATGACTTTGTAGGTATTTCCATGTTTGTACAGATGGCGGTGTAGGTATTTCCATGTTTGTAGAGATAGCTGTGTAGATATTTCCATGTTTATACAGATGGCGGCACAGATATTTCTATGGATATGTAGATGGTGCTGTAGATATTTCCATGTATATACAGATAGCGCTGTACTTATTTCCATGTTTATATAGAGAGCGGTGTAGATATTTCCATGTATGTACAGATAACTTTGTAAGTATTAACATGTTTATACAGATGGCGGTGTAGATATTTCCATGTTGTACAGACAACTTTGTAAGTATTTCCATGTTTATACAGATGGCGGTGTAGATATTTTGATGTTTATAGAGATAGCAGTAGAGATATTTCCATGTTTATACAGATAGCGGTGTAGTTATTTCCATGTTTATATAGATAGCGGTGTAGATATTTCCATGTATATACACATGGCTGTGTAGATATTTCCATGTTTATACTGATGGCGGTGTAGATATTTCCATGTTTATACAGATAACTTTGTAAGTATTTCCATGTATATACAGATGGCGGTGTAGATATTTCGATGTTTATAGAGATAGCAGTGGAGATATTTCCATGTTTATACAGATAGCGCTGTAGATATTCCGATGGCGGCATAGATATTACCATGTTTATGCAGATAGCGGTGTAGATATTTCCATGTTTACACAGATGGTGGTGTAGATCTTTCCGTGTTTATACAAATGGCGGAGTAGATACTTCCATCTTTATGGAGATGGCAGTGTAGATATTTTCATGTTTATAGAGTTGGCGGTGTAGATATTTCCATATTTGTACAGATAGCGGTGTAGATATTTCCATCTTTCTACAGATGGCAGTGTAGATATTTCCATGTTTATACAGATGGCGGTGTAGATATTTCCATATTTGTACAGATGTCTGTGTAGATAATTCCGTGTGTATACAGTTGGTATTGTAGCTATTTCCATGTTTATACAGGTGGTGGTGTAGATATTTCCATGTTTATTCACATGACTGTGTAGTTATTTCCATGTTTTTACAGATGGCAGTGTAGTTATTTCAATGTTTATAGACATGGCGCTGTAGATATTTCCATGTTTATACAGAAAACGGTGGAGATAATTCCGTGTTTATACAGACAGCAGTGGAGATATTTCCATGTTTATACACATAGCGGTGTATATATTTCCATGTTTATAGAGACAGCGGTGTAGGTATTTCCATGTTTATACAGATAGCGGTGCAGATATTTCCATGTTTATACAGATGCCTATGCAGATATTTCCATATTTATACAGAGGGCTGTGTAGATATTTCCATGTTTATACAGATGACATTGTAGATTTTTCCATGTTCCTACACATGACTGTGTAGGTATTTCCATGCTTATTCAGATGGCTTTGTAGATACTTCCTTTTCTATAGAGATAGCTATGGAGATATTTCCATGTTTATGCCGATAGCGGTGTAAATATTTCCATGTTTATACAGATAGTGGTGTAGATATTTCCATGTTTATACAGATACCTGTGTAGAAATTTCCATGTTTATACAGACCACAGTGTAGATATTTCCATGTTTATACAGATAGTGGTGTAGATATTTCCATGTCTGTACAGATGGCGGTGTTGACGTTTCCATCTATACACAGATTGCCATGTAGGTATTTCCATGTGTATACAGATGGCATTGTAGATATTTCCATGTTTATACATATGACTGTACAGGCATTTCCATGTTTTTACAGACGGCATTGTAGATATTTCCGTGTTTATAGAGATAGCAGTGTAGATATTTCCATGTATATACAGATGGCAGTGTTGGTATTTCCATGTTTATAGAGATAGCGGTGTAGATATTTAGATATTTATATAGATGACGGTGTAGATATTTCCATGTTTGTACAGATCACGGTGTAGTTATTTCCATGTTTATAGAGATAGCGGTGAAGATATTTCCATGTTTATATAGATAACTGTTTAGCTATTTCCATGTTTATACAGACTGCGGTGTAGATATTTCCATGTTTGTACAGATGGTGGTGTTGAAATTTCCATCTCTACACAGATGACCGTGTAGATATTTCCATGTTTATACAGATGGCGGGGCAGATATTTCCATGGATATGTAGATGGCCGTGTAGATATTTCCATGCTTATACAGATAGCGGTGTAGTTATTTCCATGTTTATATAGATAGCGGGGTAGATATTTCCATGTATATACAAATGGCTGTGTAGATATTTCCATGTTTATACAGATAGCGGTGTAGATATTTCCATGTTTATACAGATAACTTTGAAAGTTTTTCCATGTTTATACAGATTGCGGTGTAGATATTTCGATGTTTATAGAGATAGCAGTGGAGATATTTCCATGTTTAAACAGATAGCGGTGTAGCTATTTCCATGCTTATACTGATCGCGGTGTAAATATTCCCATGTTTATAGAGATGGCGGTGTAGATATTTCCATGTTCCTAGCGATTGCCTTGTTGATTTTTCCAAATTTATAGAGATAGCGGTGTGGATATTTCCGTGTTTATACAGATAGGGGTGTAGATATTTCCATGTTGATAGAGATGGCGGTGTAGATATTTCCATGATTACACAGATCACGGTGTAGATATTTCCATGTTTATACAGATGGCGGTGTAGATATTTCCATGTGTATACAGATCATGGTGTAGATATTTCCATGTTTATACAGATCGCGGTGTTGATATTACCATGTTTATAGGGATAGCGGTGCAAATATTTCCACATTTATACAGATAGCGTTGTAGTTATTATCATGTTTATACCGATAGCGGTGTAGATATTTCCATGTATAAACAGATGTCTGTGTAGATATTTCCATGTTTAAACAGATGGTGGTGTAGATATTTCCTTGTTTATACAAACAGCGATTTATTTATTTCCATGTTTATACAGATGCCTATGCAGATATTTCCATATTTATACAGAGGGCTGTGTAGATATTTCCATGTTTATACAGATGACATTGTAGATTTTTCCATGTTCCTACACATGACTGTGTAGGTATTTCCATGCTTATTCAGATGGCTTTGTAGATACTTCCTTTTCTATAGAGATAGCTATGGAGATATTTCCATGTTTATGCCGATAGCGGTGTAAATATTTCCATGTTTATACAGATAGTGGTGTAGATATTTCCATGTTTATACAGATACCTGTGTAGAAATTTCCATGTTTATACAGACCACAGTGTAGATATTTCCATGTTTATACAGATAGTGGTGTAGATATTTCCATGTCTGTACAGATGGCGGTGTTGACGTTTCCATCTATACACAGATTGCCGTGTAGGTATTTCCATGTGTATACAGATGGCATTGTAGATATTTCCATGTTTATACATATGACTGTACAGGCATTTCCATGTTTTTACAGACGGCATTGTAGATATTTCCGTGTTTATAGAGATAGCAGTGTAGATATTTCCATGTATATACAGATGGCAGTGTTGGTATTTCCATGTTTATAGAGATAGCGGTGTAGATATTTCGATATTTATATAGATGACGGTGTAGATATTTCCATGTTTGTACAGATCACGGTGTAGTTATTTCCATGTTTATAGAGATAGCGGTGAAGATATTTCCATGTTTATACAGATAACTGTTTAGCTATTTCCATGTTTATACAGACTGCGGTGTAGATATTTCCATGTTTGTACAGATGGTGGTGTTGAAATTTCCATCTCTACACAGATGACCGTGTAGATATTTCCATGTTTATACAGATGGCGGGGCAGATATTTCCATGGATATGTAGATGGCCGTGTAGATATTTCCATGCTTATACAGATAGCGGTGTAGTTATTTCCATGTTTATATAGATAGCGGGGTAGATATTTCCATGTATATACAAATGGCTGTGTAGATATTTCCATGTTTATACAGATAGCGGTGTAGATATTTCCATGTTTATACAGATAACTTTGAAAGTTTTTCCATGTTTATACAGATTGCGGTGTAGATATTTCGATGTTTATAGAGATAGCAGTGGAGATATTTCCATGTTTAAACAGATAGCGGTGTAGCTATTTCCATGCTTATACTGATCGCGGTGTAAATATTCCCATGTTTATAGAGATGGCGGTGTAGATATTTCCATGTTCCTAGCGATTGCCTTGTTGATTTTTCCAAATTTATAGAGATAGCGGTGTGGATATTTCCATGTTTATACAGATAGGGGTGTAGATATTTCCATGTTGATAGAGATGGCGGTGTAGATATTTCCATGATTACACAGATCACGGTGTAGATATTTCCATGTTTATACAGATGGCGGTGTAGATATTTCCATGTGTATACAGATCATGGTGTAGATATTTCCATGTTTATACAGATCGCGGTGTTGATATTACCATGTTTATAGGGATAGCGGTGCAAATATTTCCACATTTATACAGATAGCGGTGTAGTTATTATCATGTTTATACCGATAGCGGTGTAGATATTTCCATGTATAAACAGATGTCTGTGTAGATATTTCCATGTTTAAACAGATGGTGGTGTAGATATTTCCTTGTTTATACAAACAGCGATTTATTTATTTCCATGTTTATACAGATAGCGGTGTAGATATTTCCATGTATATACAGACGGGTGTGTAGATGTTTCCATGTTTATACAGAAGGCTGTGTAGATATTTCCATGTTTATACGGATGACTTTGTAGGTATTTCAATGTTTATACAGATTGCGGTGTAGATATTTGCATGTTTATAGAGATAGCTGTGTAGATATTTCCATCTTTATAGAGATAGCGGTGTAGATATTTACATGTTTATACAGATCGCGCTGTAGATATTTCCATGTTTATACAGATCGCGGTTTAGATATTTCCATTTTCCTACTCATGACTGTGTTCGTATATCCATGTTTATACAGATGGCTTTGTAGATATTTCCATGTTTATAGAGATAGCGGTGTAGATATTTCCATGTTTATACAGATAGCGGTGTAAATATTTCCATGTTTATACAGATCGTTGTGTAGATATTTCCATGTTTATACAGATGCCAGTGTAGAAATTTCCATGTTTATACAGACCGCAGTGTAGATATTTCCATGTTTATACAGATAGCGGTGTAGGTATTTCCATGTTTGTACAGATGGCGGTGTTGATGTTTCCATCTATACACAGATTGCCGTGTAGGTATTTCCACGTGTATACAGTTGGCATTGTAGATATTTCCATGTTTATACAGATGGTGGTGTAGATATTTCCATGTTTATACAGATGACTTTATAGGTATTTCCATGTTTTTACAGAATGCATTGTAGATATTTCCATGTTTATAGAGATAGCAGTGTAGATATTTCCATGTTTATACAGATGGCGGTGTAGATATTTCTATGTTTATACAGATAGCAATGTAAATATTTCCATGTTTATACAGATCACTGTGTAGATATTTCCTTTTTATAGAGATAGCGGTGTAGGTATTTCCATGTTTATAGAGATAGTTTTGTAGATATTTCCATGTTTATACAGATACCGGTGCAGATATTTCCATGTTTATAGAGACAGCGGTGTAAATATTTCCATGTTTGCACAGATTGCTGTGCAGATATTTCCATCTTTACACAAATAGCGGTATAGATATTTCCATGTTTACACAGATAGCTCTGTAGACATTTCCATGTTTACACAGATAGCGTTGTAGATATTTGCATGTTTATACTGATAGCAGTGTAAATATTTCCATGACTATACAGATAGCTGTGTAGATGTCACCATGTTTATACAGATGATTGTGTAGGTATTTCCATGTTTATACAGATTGCGGTGTAGATATTTCTATGTTTTTACAGATGGCTGTGTAGATATTTCCATGTATATACAGATAACGGTGTGGATATTTCCATGTTTATACAGACAGTGGTGTAGATATTACCATGTTTACACAGATAGCGGCTTAGATATTTCCATCTTTGCACAGATTGCGGTGTAGATATTTCCATCTTTACAAAGAGAGCGGCGTAGATATTTCCATGTTTACACCGAATGCAGTGTAGATATTTCCAGGTTTACACAGATAGTGGTGTAGACATTTCCATGTTTATACAGATAACTGTGTAGGTATTTCCATGTTTATACAGATGACAGTGTAGATATTTCTACGTTTATACAGATGGCGGTGCAGATATTTTCATGTTCATACAGATGGCGGTGTAGATATTTCCATTTTTATACAGGTCGTTGTTTATATGTTTCCATTTTTATGCAGATAGCAGCGTAGTTATTTCCATGTTTATACAGATAGTGTTGTAGATATTTCCATGTTTATACAGACAGCGGTGTAGATATTTCCATGTTTATACAGATAGCGGTGTAGATGTTTCCATGTTTATACAGATAGCGGTGGACATATTTCCACGTTTATACAGATCGTGCTGTAGATATTTCCATGTTTATGGAGATAGCGGTGTAGATATTTCCATATTTATACAGATAGCGGTGTAGATATTTCCATGCTTATTCAGATGGCGGTGTAGATATTTCCATGTGTGTACACATGGTGTAGATATTTCCATGTTTATACTGAGAGTGGTGTAGATATTTTTATGTTTATACAGATAGTGGTGTAGATATTTCCATGTTTATACAGATAGCGGTGTAGATATCTCCATGTTTACAGAAATGGCGGTGTAGATAATTCCATATTTGCACAGATTGCGGTGTAGATATTTCCATCTTTACACAGATAGCGGTGTACCTATTTCCATCTTTACACAGATAGCTGAGTAGATATTTCCATGATTACACAGATAGTGTTGTAGATATTTCCATGTTTATACAGTTAGCGTTGTAGATATTTCCATGTTTATACAGATAGCGGTGGAGATCTTTCCATGTTTATACAGATGGCCGTGGAGACATTTCCCTGTTTATACAGATGGCGGTGTAGATATTTCCACGTTTATACAGATAGCGGTGTAGATATTTCCATGTTTATACAGATAGTGGTGTAGATATTTGCATGTTTATACAGGTAGAGGTGTAGATATTTCCATGCTTATACAGATCGCGGTGTAGATATTTCCATGTTTATGCAGACGGCGGTGTAGATATTTCCATGTTTATAGAGATGGCGGTGTAGATATTTCTATGTTTATAGAGATAGCGGTGTAGATAATTTCATGTTTATAGAGATGGTGGTATAGGTATTTCCATGTTTATAAAGATAGTGGAGTAGATATATCCATGTTTATTCAGATAGCCGTGTAGATATTTCCATGCCTATACAGATGGTGGTGTTTATATTTCCATGTTTATACACATAGTGGTGTAGACATTTCCATGTTTATTCTGCTCGCGGTGCAGGTATTTCCATCTTTATACAGATGGCAGTGTAGGTATTTCCATGTTTATGCAGATAGCGGTGTAGATATTTCCATGTTTATACAGATAGCAGTTTATATCTTTCCATGTTTATAGAGATAGCGGTGTAGGTATTTCCATGTGTATTCAGATAGCGGTGCAGATGTTTCCAAGTTTATACTGCTGGCTGTGTAGATATTTCCATGAGTATACACATGGCAGTGTAGATATTTCCATGTTTATAGAGATCGTGATGTAGATATTTCCATGTATATACAGATGACTGTGTAGATATTTCCATGTTTATGCAGATAACGGTGCAGATATTTCCATGTTTATAGAGATAGCTGTGTAAATATTTCCATCTTTGCACAGATTGCGATGCAGTTATTTCCATCTTTACACAAATAGCGGTGTAGATATTTCCATGTTTACACAGATATCTGTGTAGATGTCACCATGTTTATACAGATGATTGTGTAGGTATTTCCATGTTTATACAGATTGCGGTGTAGATGTTTCCATGTTTTTACAGATGGCGGTGTAGATTTTTCCATTTATATACAGATAGCGGTGTGGATATTTCCATGTTTATAGAGACAGCAGTGTAGATATTACCATGTTTACACAGATTGCGGTTTAGTTATTTCCATCTTTGCACAGATTGCGATGTAGATATTTCCATCTTTACAAAGATAGCGGTGTAGTTATTTCCTTTTTTACACAGATTGCGGTGTAGATATTTCCATGTTTACACAGATAGTGGTGTAGATGTTTCCATGTTTATACAGATAACTGTGTAGGTATTTCCATGTTTTTAGAGATGACAGTGTAGATATTTGTATGTTTATACAGATGGCGGTGCAGATATTTTAATGTTTATTCAGATGGCGGTGTAGATATTTCCATGTTTATGAAGATGGCGGTGTAGATATTTCCATGTTTATGGAGATGGCGGTGTAGATATTTCTATGTTTATAGAGACAGCAGTGTAGATATTTCCATGTGTATAAAGATGGCGGTGTACGTATTTCCATGTTTATAGAAATAGAAGTGTAGATATTTCCATGTTTATACAGATAGCCGTGTAGATATTTCCACGTTTATAGAGATATTGGTGTTGGTATATCCATGTTTATACGGATAACGTTGTAGATATTTCCATGTTTATACAGCTCAAGGTGTAGATATTTCCATCTTTATACAGATGGAAGTGTAGGTATTTACATGTTTAAGCAGATAGCCGTGTAGATATTTCCATGTTTACAGAGATAGAGTTGTAGATATTTCCTTGTTTATACAGATGACTGTGTAAATATTTCCATGTTTTCACAGATGGTGGTGTAGATATTTCCGTGTTTATGCAGAGAGCATTGCAGATATTTACATCTTTATACGGATAGCGGTGTAGATATTTCCATTTTTTCACATATTGCGGTGTAGGTATCTCCATCTTTACATAGATAGCGGTGTAGATATTCCCATGTTTACACAGATAGCTGTCTGGATATTTCCATGTTTACACTGATAGCTTTGTAGATATTTCCATGTTTATACAGATGGCGGTGTTGATATTTCCATTTTTATAGAGATCGCGGTTCAGATATTTCCATGTTTACACATAGCGGTGGAGATATTCCCATGTTTACACAGATAGCTGTCTGGATATTTCCATGTTTATACAGATAGCGGTGGAGATATTTCCATGTTTATACAGATGGCGGTGAAGATATTTCCATATTTATACAGATGGCGGTGTAGATATTTCCATGTTTTCACAGATGGCGGTGTAGATATTTCCAAGTTTATACAGATGACTGTGTAGTTATTTCCATGTTTATACAGAAGGCAGTTTAGATATTTCCATATTAATAGACTTAGCCGTGTAGATATTTCCATGTTTATACACATAGCGGTGTAGACATTTCCATGTTTATAGAGATAGCGGTGTAGATATTTCCAAATTTATACAGATCGCGGTGTAGGTCTTTGCATGTTTATACAGAAAATGGAGTAGTTATTTCCATGTTTATACAGATAGCTGTGTAGATATTTCCATTTTTATACAGATCCTGGTGTAGATGTTTCCATGTTTATACAGACGGCAGTGTAGATATTTCCATGTTTACACAGATAGCTGTGTAGATATTTCCATGTTTATAAAGATCGCGGTGTAGACATTTCCATCTATCCACAGATGGCAGAGTAAATATTTCTAAGTTTATACAGATGGCGGCGTAGCTATTTCCATGTTTATACAGATGGCTGTGTAGATATTTCTATGTTTATAGAGATACAGGTGTAGATAATTCCACGTTTATAGAGATGGCGGTGTAGGTATTTCAATGATTATAGACATAATGGTGTAAATATTTCCATGTTTGTACAGATAGCGGTGTAGAGATTTCCATGTTTATACAGCTCGCGGTGTAGATATTTACATCTTTATGCAGATCGCAGTGTAAATATTTCCATGTTTATAGAGATAGCGGTAAAGATATTTCCATTTTTACACAGATGGTGGAGAAGATAGTTCCATGTTTATGGAGATGGCGGTGTAGATATTTCCGTGTTTATACAGATAGAGGTGTAGATATTTTCATGTTTATAAAGATGGTGGTGTAGATATTTCCCAGCTTATATAGATGGCGGTGTAGATATTTCCATGTTTATAGAGATAGCTGTGTAATTATTTCCATGTGTATAGAGAAAGCGTTGTAGGTATTTCCATCTTTGTACAGATGGCTGTGTAGATATTTCCACGTTTATACAGATGGCAGTCTAGATATTTCCAGGTTTATAGAGATGCTGGTGCAGATATTTCCATGTTTATACAGATGACTGTGTATATATTTCCATGTTTATACAGATGGCGGTGTAGATATTTCCATGTTTATAGAGATAGCGGTGTATATATTTCCATATTTACACTGATAGCGGTGTAAATATTTCCATGTTTATTCAGATGGCAGTGTAGATATTTCCATGTTTATACAGATAGCGGTGTGGCTATTTCTACGTTTATACAGATAGCGGAGTAGATATTTCCATGTTTATATAGATGTCTTTGTAGATAATTCCATGTTTATAAAGATGGCAGTGTAGATATTTCCATGTTTATACAGATAGTTGTGTAGATATTTCCATGTTCATACAGATAACTGTGTAGGTATTTCCATGTTTATACAGATGGCGGCGTAGATATTTCCATGTTTATAGAGATGGCCATGTAGATAATTCCATGATTTTACAGATAGCGGTGAAGACATTTTCATGTTTATAGAGATAGCGGTGTAGATATTTCCATGTTCGTAAAGATGGCGGTGTAGGTATTTCCATGTTTATAGATATAGCGGTATTGATATTTCCATATTTATACAGATAGCGGTGTAGATATTTCCACGTTTATAGAGATAGTGGTGTTGGTATGTCCATGTATATACAGATAGCGTTGTAGATATTTCCATGTTTATACAGCTCGCGGTGTAGGTATTTCCATGTTTATAGAGATGTCAGTGTAGGTATTTCCATGTATATAGAGATAGCGATGCAGATGTTTCCATGTTTATACTGATGGCGCTGTAGACATTTCCATGTGTATACAGACGGCAGTGTAGATATTTCCATGTTTATAGAGATGGTGGATTACATATTTCCATGTATATACAGATGACTGTGTAGATATTTCCATGTTTACAGATGGCAGTGTAGATATTTCAATGTTTATAGAGGTGGTGGTGTAGATATTTCCATGTATATACAGTTGACTGTGTAGATATTTCCATTTTTATACAGATAGCAGTGTAGATATTTCCGTATATAAACAGAGAGCGGTGGTGATATTTCCATGTTTATACAGAGAGCGATGTAGATATTTCCATGTTTATACAGATTGCTTTGTAGGTATTTCCATGTTTATAGAGGTAGCGGTGTAGATATTTCCATGTTTATACAGAAGGCTGTGTAGTTATTTCCATGTGTATACATGGCAATGTAGATATTTCCACCTTTATGCAGATGGAGGTGTAGATATTTCCATGTTTATAGAGATAGCGGTGGAGATATTTCCATGTTCATATAGATGGACTTGTAGATATTTCCATGTGTATACACATGGCAGTGTAGATATTTCAATGTTTATAGAGATGGTGGTGTAGATATTTCCATGTTTATACACATGACTTTGTAGATATTTGTATGTTTCTACAGATGGCAATGTAGATATTTCCATGTTTATAGAGATAACGGTGAAAAATTTCCATGTTTATACAGATAGCAGTGTAGATATTTCCATCTTTATGGAGATAGCGGTGTAGATATTTCCATATTTACACAGATAGCGGTTTAGATATTTCCATGTTTATAAAGATCCCGGTGTAGATATTTCCATGTTTATATAGATGGCGGTGTAGATATTTCCATGTTTATACAGATAGCGGCATAGTCATTTCCATGTTTATACAGATAGCAGTGTAGATATTTCCATGTTTACAGAGATAGCGTTGTAGATATTTCCATCTTTGCACAGATTGCGGTGTTGATATTTCCATCTTTACACAGATAGCGGTGTAGATATTTCCAAGTTTACACAGATAGCTGTGTAGTTATTTCCATGTTTACACAGATAGTGTTGTAAATATTTCCTTGTTTATAGAGATAGCGGTGTAGATATTTCCATATTTATTCAGATAGCGGTGTAGATATTTCCATGTTTATACTGTTAGTGGTGTAGATAATTCCGTGTTTACAGAGTTAGCGGTGTAGATATTTCCATCTTTGAACAGATTGCGATGTATATCTTTACATCTTTACACAGATTGCTGTGTAGATATTTCCAAGTTTACACAGATAGCTGTGTAGATATTTCCGTGTTTACACAGAGAGCGTTGTAGATATTTCCACGTTTATACACATAGAAGTGTAGATATTTCCAGGTTTATAGAGATAGCGGTGTAGATATTTCCATAGTTATGGAGTTGGCGGTGTAGATATTTCCACGTTTTTACTGATAGCGGTGTAGATATTTTCATGTTTGTACAGATAGCGATGTTGACATTTCCATGTTTATACAGATAGCGGTGAAGATATTTCCATCTTTATACAGATAGCAGAGTAGACATTTCCATGTTTACACAGATAGCGATGTAGATATTTCCATGTTTACACAGATAGTGTTGCAGATATTTCCATGTTTATACAGATAGCTGTGTAGATATTTCCATGTTTATACAGATGGCGGTGTAAATATTTCCATGTTTATGCAGATGGCGGTGTAGATATTTCCTAGTTTGTAGAGATGGAGTTGTAGATATTTGCATGTTTATAGAGATAGCGGTGTAGGTATTTCCATGTTTATAGTGATATCGGTGTAGTTATTTCCAGGTTTATACAGATAGCGGTGTAGATATTTCCATATTTAAATGGATAGCGGTGTTGGTATTTCCAAGATTATTGGGAGAGCGGTGTAGATAATTCCATGTTTATACAGATAACGGTGTAAGTATTTCCATGTTTATATAGATAGCGATGGAGATATTTAAATGTTTATACAGATGTCTGTGAAGATATTTCCATGTTTATACAGATGGCAGTGTAGATATTTCCATGTTTATACAGATGGTGATATAGATATTTCCATGTTTATACAGATGACTGTGTAGGTATTTCCATGTTTATACAGATGTCGGTGTAGATAATTTCATGTTTACAGGGATGCCGGTGTAGATATTTACATGTTTATACAGATCGCAGTGTAGATATTTCCATGTTTATACAGATAGTGGTGTAGATAATTCCATGTTTACAGAGATAGCAGTGTAGATATTTCCATCTTTGAACAGATTGCGGTGTATATCTTTCCATCTTTACACAGATTGCGGTGTAGATATTTCCAAGTTTACACAGATAGCTGTGTAGATATTTCCATGTTTACACAGATAGCGTTGTAGATATTTCCACGTTTATACACATAGCAGTGTAGAGATTTCCAGGTTTATAGAGATAGCGGTGTAGATTTTTCCATACTTATGGAGATGGCGGTGTAGATATTTCCATGTTTACACTAATAGTTTTGTATATATTTCCATGTTTATAGAGATAGCGGAGTAGTTATTTCCATGTTTATACAGACAGCGGTATAGATAATTCCATGTTTATACAGATAGCGGTGTTCGCATTTCCATGTTTATACAGACAGTGGTGGAGATATTTCCTTGTTTATTCACATCGTGGTGTAGATATTTCCATGTTTATACAGATCGTGGTGTAGATATTTCCATCTTTCCACAGGTGGCAGTGTAGATATTTCAATGTTTATACAAATAGCACTTTACATATTTCCATGTTTATACAGATAGCGGTGTAGATATTTCCATGTTCATGAGAATGGCGTTGTAGACATTTCCTTGTTTATAGAGATGGCGGTGTAGATATTTCTATGTTTACAGATAAAGTCTTGTAGATATTGCCATGTGTATAGAGATCGCGGTGTAGGTATTTCCATGTTTACAGACATAGTGGTGAAGGTATTTCCATGTTCATACAGATAGCGGTGTAGATATTTCCATGTTTATACAGATAGCGGTGTTGGTATTTCCATGTTTATACAGATAGCGGTGTAGATATTACCATGTTTATACAGATAGCGGTGTAGATATTTCCATGTTTACAGAGATAGCGTTGTAGATATTTCCATCTTTGCAAAGATTGCGGTGTAGGCATATCCATGTTTACACAGATAGCGGTGTAGATATTTCCAAGTTTACACAGATAGCTGTGTACATATTTCCATGTTTACACAGATAGCATTGTAGATATTTCCATGTTTATACAGATAGCGGTGTAGATATTTCCATGTTTATACAGATAGCGGTGTTGGTATTTCCATGTTCATACAGATAGCGGTGTAGATATTTCCATGTATATATAGTTCCCGGTGTAGATATTTCCATCTTTATACAGATGGCAGTGAAGATATTTCCATGTTTATACAGATAGTGGAGTAGATATTTCCATGTTTATACAGATGGCGTTGTAGATAGTTCCATGTTTATAGAGGTGGCTGTGTAGATATTTCCATGTGAATACAGATGGCAGTGTAGATATTTCCATGTTTATAGAGATAACAGTGTAGATATTTCCACGTTTGTACAGATAGCGGTGTAGATATTTCCACGTTTATGCAGATAGCGGTGTAGATATTTCCACGTTTTACAGATAGTGCTGTAGATATTTACGTTTATGCAGATAGCGGTGTAGATATTAACATGTTTATACAGACATAGCGGTGTTGATATTTCAATGTTTATACAGATAGCCGTGCAGATATTTCCATGTTTGTACATATGGCGGTGTTGATATTTCCATCTATACAGAGATGGCCGCGTAGATATTTCCATGTTTATACATATGACGGTGTGGATATTTCCATGGATATGCAGATGGCGGTGTAGATATTTCCATGTTTATACACATAGCTGTGTAGTTATTTCCAGGTTTACACAGATCGCGGTGTAGATATTTCCATCTTTCTACAGATGACTGTGTAGATATTTCCATGTTAATACTGATGCCGTAGTAGATATTTCCATGTTTATAGAGATAGCGGTATAGATATTTCCATGTTTATAGAGATAGCGGTGTAAATATTTCCCTATTTATACAGATAGTAGTGTAGTTATTTCCATCTTTATACAGAGAGCGCTATACATATTTCCATGTTTATACATATCATGGTGTAGATATTTCCATGTTTATAAAGATAACGTTGTAGATATTTCCATGTTTATCTAGATAGCGGTGCAGATATTTCCATGTTTATACAGACCGCGGTGTAGATATTTTCATCTTTCTGCAGTTTTCAATGTAGATATTTCCATGTTTATACAGATGGCGGTGTAGATATTTCCATGTTTATATAGATGGCATTGTAGGTATTTCCTTGTTTATGTAGATCGCAGTGTAGATTTTCCCATGTTTATAGAGATGGTTCTGTATATATTTCCACGTTTATAGAGATAACGGTGTAGATATATCGATGTTTATGCAGATGCCTTTGTAGATATTTCCATGTTTATAGAGATAGCGGTGTAGATATTTCCACATTTATAGAGATGGCAGTGTAGATATTTCCATCTTTATACAGAGAGCGGTGTAGATATTTCCATGTTTACACAGATAGCGATGTAGATATTTCCACGTTTATACTGATCGCGGTGTAGATATTTCCATGTTTATAGAGATGGCGGTGTAGGTATTCTATATTTATAGAGATAGCGGAGTAGATAATTCCATGTTTATAGAGATGGCGATGTAGTATTTCCATGTTTATGGAGATAGTGGTGTAGGTATTTCCATGTTTATACAGATAGTGGTGTAGATATGTCCATGTTTATACAAATAGCGTTTTTGGTATTTCCATGTTTAAACGGATAGCGGTGCAGATATTTCCATGTTTATACAGCTCGTGGTGTAGTTATCTCCATCTTTATACAGATGGCCGTGTAGATATTTCCGTGTTTATACACATAGTCGTGTAGATATTTCCGTGTTTACACAGATGGAGGCGAACATATTTCCATGTTTATACTGATGGCGATGTAGTTAATTCCTTGCTTATGTATATGGCCGTGAAGGTATTTCCATGTTTATAGAGACGGTGGTGTATATATTTCCATGTTTTTAGAGATAGCGTTGTAGATATTTCCATGTTTATGCAGATAGGGGTGTAGATATTACCATGTTTATACAGCTCGCAGTGTAGATATTTACATCTTTATACAGATGGCAGCATAGATATTTCCATGTTTATGCAGATGGCGGTGTAGATAGTTCCATGTTAATGGAGATGGCAGTGTAGATATTTTCATGTTTATATAGATGGCGCTGTAGATATTTCCATGTTTATAGAGATAGGGGTGTAGATAATTCCATGTTTATAGAGATGGCGGTGTAGATATTTCCATGTTTATGGACATAGTGGTGTATATATTTCCATGTTTATATAGATAGCGGTGTTATATTTCCATGTTTATAGAGATTGCCATGTAGATATTTCCATGTTTATACAGATAGCGGTGTAGACATTTCCATGTGTATAGAGATAGCGGTATAGATGTTTCCATGTTTACAGTGATGGCTGTGTAGATATTTCCATGTGTATACAGATGGCAGTGTAGATATTTCCAAGTTTATACTCACGGAGGTGTACATATTTCCATGTTTATACTGATGACTGTGTAGATATTTCCATGTTTATAGAGATGGCGGTGTAGATATTTCCATGTTTATAGAGATAGTGGTGTAGATATTTCCATGTTTACACAGATAGCGGTGCCGATATTTCCATGTTTATAGAGATTGCGGTGTAAATATTTCCATGTTTATACAGATAGCGGTGTTATATTTCCGTGTTTATACAGATGACAGTGTAGATATTTCCATGTTTATACAGATAGCGTTGTTATATTTGCATGTTTATGCAGATGACGGTGTAGATATATCCATGTTTATACACATGGCGGTGTAGATATTTAGATGTTTATGCAGATGGCGGTGTAAATATTTCCAAGTTTATAGAGATAGCGGTGTAGATATTTCCATATTTATACAGAAATTGGTGTAGATATTTCCATGTTTATATAAATGACTGTGTAGATATTTCCACGTTTATACAGATGGCGTTGTAGATATTTCCTTGTTTATAGAGATAGCGGTGTAGAAATTTCCATGTTTATACAAGGAGCGGTGTAGATATTTCCATGTTTATACAGATCACGGTTTAGATATTTCCATTTTTATACAGATCGCGGTGTAGATATTTCCATGTTTATAGAGATTGTCGTGTAGATATTTCCATGTTTACAGAGATAACGGTGTAAATATTTTCATGTTTATACAGATGGCAGTGTAGATGTTTCCATGTGTATACAGATGGCAGTGTAGATATTTCCATGTTTATACAGATGGCGGTGTAGATATTTCCATGTTTATACACATAACGGTGTGGCTATTTCCATGATTATACAGATAGTGGTATAGCTATTTCCATGTTTGTAGAGATGGCAGTGTAGTTACTTCCATGTTTGCATAGATGGCAGTGTAGATATTTCCATGTTTATTCAGATGGTGGTGTAGGTATTTCCAAGTTAATACAGATGTCTTTCTAGGCAATTCCATGTTAATACAGATGATGGCGTAGATATTTCCATGTTTATAGAGATAGAGGTGTAGGTATTTCCATGTTTATACAGATAGCGGTGTAGACATTTCCATGTTTATAGAGATAGCGGTGTAGATATTTCCATATTTATAAAGATAGCAGTGTAGATATTTCCATGTTTATACAGATATCGGCACAGATATTTCCATGTTTATACAGCTAGTGGTGTACATATTTCCATGTTTATACAGGTAGCGGTGTAGATATTTCCATGTTTACACAGATCACGTAGTAGTTATTTCCATCTTTCTACAGATGGCATTGTAGATATTTCCTTGTTTATAGAGATAGCGTGTTAGGTATTTCCGTGTTTATTGAGATGGCGGTGTAGATATTTCCATGTTTATACAGATAGCGGTGTAGATATTTCCAAGTTTTTACAGATAGCGGCTGAGGTATTTCCATGTTTATACAGATAGCGGTGTAGATATTTCCATGTTTATACAGACAGCGGTGTAGGTATTTCAATGTTTATAGAGATAGTGGAGTAGGTATTTCCATGTTTATACAGATGGCTGTGTAGATATTTCCATGTTTATACAGATGGCAGTGTAGATATGTCCATGTTTATATAGATGGAGGTGTAGACGTTTCCATGTTTGTACACATGATTGTGTAGATATTTCCATGATTATACAGATAGCAGTGTAGATATTTCCATGTTTATAGAGATGGCGGTGTAGATATTTCCATATTTAACAGATAGCTGTATAGATATTTCCATGTTTATACAGATAGCGGTGGAGATATTTCCAAGTTTATACATATAGCGGTGTAGATATTTCCATGTTTATACAGATAGCGGTGTAGATTTTCCATGTTTACACAGATAACGGTGTAGGTATTTCCATGTTTATAGAGACAGCGGTGTAGATATTTTCATGTTTATACTGATGGAGGTGTATATATTTACATGTTTATACAGATGACTGTGTTCATATTTCCACGTTTTTACAGATGGCGGTGTAGATATTTCCATGTTTACAGAGATAGTAGTGTAGATATTTCCATCTTTGCACAGATTGATGTGTAGACATTTCCATCTTTATACAGATATCGGTGTAGATATTTCCATGTTTATACACATAGTCGTGTAGATATTTCCATGTTTACACAGATGGCGGTGTACATATTTCCATGTTTATACTGATGGCGGTGTAGTTATTTCCTTGTTTATGTATATGGCCGTGAAGGTATTTCCATGTTTATAGAGATGGCAGTGTATATATTTCCATGTTTTTAGAGATAGCATTGTAGAAATTTCCATGTTTATGCAGATAGGGGTGTAGGTATTACCATGTTTATACAGCTCGCAGGGTAGATATTTACATCTTTATACAGATGGCAGCGTAGATGTTTCCATGTTTATGCAGATGGCCGTGTAGATAGTTCCATGTTAATGGAGGTGGCAGTGTAGATATTTTCATGTTTATATAGATGGCGCTGTAGATATTTCCATGTTTATAGAGATAGCGGTGTAGATAATTCCATGTTTACAGAGATGGCGGTGTAGATAATTCCATGTTTATGGACATAGTGGTGTAGATATTTCCATGTTTATACAGATAGCGGTGTTATATTTCCATGTTTATACAGATGACAGTGTAGATATTTCCATGTTTATACAGATAGCGGTGTTATATTTCCATGTTTATGCAGATGACGGTGTAGATATTTCCATGTTTATAAACATGGCGGTGTAGATATTTCCATGTTTATGCAGATTGTGGTTTAGATATTTCCATGTTTATACAATTAGCGGTGTAGATATTTCCACGTATTTAGAGATGGCTGTGTAGATATTTACATGTTTATACAGATGACAGTGTTGATATTTCCATGTTTATACTGATGGTGGTGTAGATATTTCCATGTTTATAGAGAAGCCTTGTAGGTATTTCCAAGTTTATGCAGATGGCTGTGTAGGTATTTCCATGTTTATAGAGATAGACATGTAGATATTTCCATGTTTATACAGAGTGCGGTGTAGACATTTCCATGTTCATAGAAATAGCTGTGTAGATATTTCCATCTTTATACAGATAGCGGTGTAGATATTTCCAAGTTTATAAAAATGACTATGTAGATATTTCCATGTTTATACAGATGGCGGTGTAGATATTTCCATGTTTATAGAGATAGCCATGTAGATATTTCCATGTTTATACAGATAGCGGTGTAGACATTTGCATGTGTATAGAGATAGCGGTATAGATGTTTCCATGTTTACACCGATGGCTGTGTAGATATTTCCATGTGTATACAGATGGCAGTGTAGATATTTCCATGTTTATTGAGATGGTGGTGTAGATATTTCCATGTTTATACAGATAATAGTGTAGATATTTCCATGTTTATACAGATGACGGTGTAGATATTTCCTTGTTTATACACATGGCAGTGTAGATATTTCCATGTTGATAGAGATAGTGGTGTAGATATTTCCACATTCATTTAGATACCGGTGTAGATATTTCCATGTTTATACAGATGTTGGTGTACATATTTCCATGTTTATACAGATAGCGGTGTAGGTATTTCCATCTTTATACTGATATCGGTGTAGATATTTCCATGTTTACGCAGATGGCGATGTAGTTAGTTCCATGTTTATGTAGATGGCAGTGTAGATATTTTCATGTTTATAGAGATGTCGGCCTAGATACTTCCATGTTTATAGAGATTGCCGTGTAGGTATTTCCATGTTTATAGAGATAGCAGTGTAGGTATTTCCATGTGTATAGAGATAGTGGTGTAGTTATTTCCATGTAGACACAGATGGCTGTGTAGATATTTCCATATTCATAGAGATGACGGTGTAGATAGTTCCATGTTTATATAGATGGCATTGTAGATATTTTCCTGTTTATAGATATGGCGGTGTAGATATTTCCATGTTTATAGAGATAGTGGTGTAGATATTTCCATGTTTATAGAGAGAGCGGTGTAGGTATTTCCTTGTAGATACAAATGGCTGTGTAGATATTTCCATGTGTATACAGATGGCAATAAATGTATTTCCATGTTTATACAGGTGGTGGTGTAGATATTTCCATGTCTATACAGACGACTGTGTAGATATTTTCCTGTTTTTGCAGATGGCGCTGTATATATTTCCATGTTTATAGAGACAGTGGTGTAGATATTTAAATGTTTATACAGATGGCGGTGTAGATATTTCCATGTTTATACAGATAGCGGTGTAAATATTTCCATATTTTCACAGATGGTGGTGTAGGTAGTTCCACGTTTATGAAGATGGCGGTGTAGATATTTCCATGTTTACAGAGGTAGCGTTGTAGATATTTCCATGTTTATACAGATAGCCTTGTAGATATTTCTATGTTTATAAAGACAGCGGTGTACATATTTACATGTTTATACAGATGGCGGTATAGATATTTCCATATTTATAGTGATGGCGGTGGAGATATTTCCATGTTTATACAGATAGCGGTGGAGATATTTCAAAGTTTATACAGATAGCGGGGTAGATATTTCCAAGTTTATACAGATAGCGGTGTAGATATTTTCATGTTTATACAGATAGCGGTGGAGATATTTCCATGTTTATACAGATGGCTGTGTAGATATTTCCATATGTATACAGATGGCAGTGTAGATATTTCCATGTTTATACAGATGGAGGTGTAGATATTTCCATTTTTATACAGATGACTTTGTAGGTATTTCCAAGTTTATGCAGATGGCGGTGTAGATATTTCCATGTTTATAGAGATAGCCATGTAGATATTTCCATGTTTATACAGAGAGCAGTGAAGACATTTCCATCTTCATAGAGATAGCCGTGTAGACATTTCCATCTTTATACAGATAGCGGTGTAGATATTTCCATGTTTATAAAAATGACTGTGTAGATACTTCCATGTTTATACAGATGGCGGTGTAGATATTTCCATTATTATAGAGATAGCCTTGTATATATTTCCATGTTTATACAGATAGCGGTGTAGACATTTCCATGTGTAACTGCGATAGCGGTATAGATGTTAACACGTTTACACCGATGGCTGTGTAGATATTTCCATGTGTATACAGACGGCAGTGTAGATATTTCCATGTTTATAGAGATGGTGGTGTAGATATTTCCATGTTTATACAGATAGTAGTGCAGATATTTCCATGTTTATACAGATGATGGTGTAGATATTCCCTTGTTTATACACAAGGCAGTGTAGATATTTCCATTTTATACAGATATCGGTGTAGATATTTCCATGTTTACACAGATAGCTGTTTAGATATTTCCAAGTTTACACTGATAGCGTTGTAGATATTTCCATGTTTACACAGATAGCCTTGCAGATATTTGTATGTTTACTAAGATAGCGGTGTAGATATTTCCATGTTTATACAGATCGCTGTATAGATATTTCCATGTTTATACAGATGGCGGTGTAGATATTTCCATGTTTATACCGATAGCGTTGTAGATATTACGATGTTTATAGAGATGGCTGTGTAGGTATTTCCATATTTATACAGATGCCATTGTAGGTATTTCCATGTTTATACACATAGTGTTGTCGATATTTCCATGTTTATGCAGATGACTCTGGAGTTATTTCCATGTTGATACAGATGGCAGTGTAGATATTTCCATATTTATAGAGATCGCCATGTAGATATTTCCATGTTTATACAGCAAGCTGTGTAGACCTTTCCATGTTTATAGAATTAGCCGTGTAGATATTTCCGTATTTATACAGATAGTAGTGTAGATATTTCCATGTTTTTACTGATAGCGGTGGAGATATTTCCATGTTTATACAGATAGCGGTGTAGATATTTCCATTTTTAAACAGATAGCGGTGTAGACAATTCCATGTATATAGAGATAGCGGTGTAGATATTTCCGTATTTATACATCTAGCGATGTAGATATTTCCATGTATATACAGATCGTGGTGTCGATATTTCCATGTTCATAGAAATTGCGGTGTAGGTATTTCCATGTTTATATAGATAGCCGTGTATATATTTCCATGTTTATACAGATGACTGTGTAGATATTTCCATGTTTTTACTGATGGCATTGTAGATATTTCCATGTTTATACAGATGGAGGTGTAGATATTTCCATGTTTACACAGATGACCCTGTAGATATTTTCATGTTTTTATAGATGGCGGTGTAGATAATTCCATGTTTATACAGATAGCGGTGTGGCTATTTCCATGTTTATACAGATAGCAGTTTAGGTATTTTCATGTTTCTAGAGATAGCTTTGTAGACATTTCCATGTTTATACAGATAGCGGTGTAGATATTTCCATGTTTATACAGATGGCATTGTAGATATTTCCATTTTTATACAGATAGTGGTGTAGATAATTCCATCTTTATACAGATGACTGTGTAGGTATTTCCATGTTTATACAGATGGCGGTGTAGATATTTCCATGTTTATAGAGATAGCCATGTAGATATTTAGATGTTTAAACAGATAGAGGTGTAGGCATTTCCATGTTTATAGAGATAGCGGTGAAGATATTTCAATATTTATACAGATAGCGGTGTAGATGTTTCCATGTTTATACAGATAACACTGTAGATATTTCCATGTTTATACAGATGTCTGTGTAGGTATTCCCATGTTCATAAAGGTGACGGTGTAGATATTTCCATGTTTATAGAGATAGCATTGTATGTATTTCCATGTTTATACAGATAGCAGTGTAGACATTTCCATGTTTATAGAGATAGGCATATAGACGTTTCCATGTTTATACAGATAGCGGTGTAGGCATTTCCATGTTCATAGAGATAGCGGTGTAAATATTTCCTTATTTATACTGATAGCTGTGTAGGTATTTCCATGTTTATACAGGTAGAGGTGTAGCTATTTCCATGTTTATGCAGATCTCGGTGTAGGTATTTCCATCTTTGAACAGATGACAGTGTAGATGTTTCTATGTTTATAGAGATGGTGGTGTAGATATTTCCATGTTTATACAGACGGCGGTGTAGTTATTTCCATGTTATGCTGATGGCAGTGTAGATAATTCCAAGTTCATAGAGATGGCGTTTTAGATATTTCTATGTTTATAGAGATAGCGGTGTAGATAATTCCATGTTTATATAGATAGCGGTGTAGGTATTTCCATGTTTATACAGATAGCGGTGTAGATATTTCCAAGTTTATACAGATAGCGGTGTAGATATTTCCATGTTTATACAGATAGTGGTGTAGATATTTCCATGTTTATGCAACTGATTGTGTAGGTATTTCCATGGTTATACAGATGGCGGTGTAGATGTTTCCATGTTTCTAGAGATAGCCAAGTAGATATTTCCACGTTTATACAGCTAGCGGTGTAAATATTTCCATGTTTATATAGATAGCGGTGTTGATATTTCCAGATATTTACAGATAGCGGTATAGATACTTCCATGTTTATACAGATTGCGGTGCAGGTATTTCCATGTTTATGGAGATAGCGGTGTAGATATTTCCATGTTTATACAGATGGCTGTGTAGTTATTTCCATGTGTATACAGATGGCAGTGTAGATATTTCCATGTTTATAGACATGGAGGTGTAGATTTTTCCATGTTTATAAAGATGACTGTGTAGGTATTTCCATGTTTATACAGATGGCGGTGGAGATATTTCCATCTTTATGGAGATAGCCATGTAGATATTTCCATATTTATACAGATAGCAGTGCAGGTATTTCTGTGTTTATACAGATAGCGTTGGAGATATTTCCATGTTTATACAGATGGCGGTGTAGATATTTCCATGTTTATACAGATGGCAGTGCAGATATTTCCATGTTTATACAGATAGTGGTGTAGATGTTTCCATGTATATACAGATGATAGTGTAGGTATTTCCATGTTTATACAGAGGGCGGTGTAGATATTTCCAAGTTTATACAGATAACGGGGTAGATATTTCCATGTTTACAGAGATAGCGTAGTAGATATTTTGATATTTGTACAGATTGCGGTGTACATATTTTCATCTTTACACAGATATTGGTGTTCATATTTCCATGTTTACACAGATAGTTGTGTAGATATTTCCATGTTTACACAAATATTGTTGTAGATATTCCCATGTTCATACAGATAGCGGTGTAGATATTTCCATGTTTATAAAGATAGCGGTGTAGATATTTCCATGTTTACACAGATAGTGGTGTAGATATTTCCATGTTTATGCAATCGACTGTTTGGATATTTCCATGTTTATACAGATGGCGGTGTAGATATTTCCATGTTTCTAGAGAGAGCCAAGTAGATATTTCCAAGTTTATACAGCTAGCGGTGTAGGTATTTCCATGTTTATAGAGATAGCGGTGTAGATATTTCCATATTTTCACAGATAGCAGTGTAGATACGTCCATGTTTATAGAGATGGCTGTGTAGATATTTCCATGTTCATACAGATGGCTGTGTAGATATTTCCATGTTTATACAGATGTCAGTGTAAATATTTCCATGTTTATACAGATAGTGGTGTGGATTTTTCCATGTTTATACAAATGACTGTGTAGGTACTTGCATGTTTATACAGATGGCGGTGTAGATATTTCCATGTTTATAGAGATAGCCATGTAGGTATTTCCAGGTGTATACAGATAGCAGTGCAGATATTTCCATGTTTATACAGATAGCGGTGTAGATATTTACATGTTTACAGAGATAGCGGTGTAGATATTTCCATGTTTACAGATATAGCGGTGTAGATGTTTCCATATTTGCGCATATTGCGGTGTAGATATTTCCATCTCTACACACATAGCGGTGTACATATTTCCATGGTTACACAGATAGCTGTGAACATATTCCCATGTTTACACAGATATTGTTGTAGGTATTTCCATGTTTATACAGGTAGCGGTATAGATATTTCCATGTTTACAAAGATAATGGTGTAGATATTTCCAAGTTTATAGAGATAGCGCTGAGGATATTTCCATGTTTATACAGATAGCGGTGTAGATATTTCCATGTTTATACAGATAGCTGTGTAGATATTTCCATGTATATACAGATAGCGGAGTAGATATTTCCATCTTTATACAGATGACTGTGTAGGTATTCCCATGTTCATAAAGCTGGTGGTGTAGATATTTCCATGTTTATAGAGATAGCCATGTATGTATTTCCATGTTTATACAGATAGCGGTGTAGACATTTCCATGTTTATAGAGATAAGCATGTAGATGTTTCCATGTTTATATAGATAGTGGTGTAGAGATTTCTATGTTCATAGAGATAGCAGTGTAAATATTTCCATATTTATACATATAGCTATGTAGGTATTTCCATGTTTATACAGGTAGAGATGTATATATTTCCATGTTTATGCAGATCTCCGTGTAGATATTTCCATCTTTCTACAGATGGCACTGTAGATGTTTCTATGTTTATAGAGATGGCGGTGTAGATATTTCCATGTTTATACAGATGTCGGTGTATTTATTTCCAAGTTTATGCTGTTGGCGGGGTAAATATTTCCATGTTTATAGAGATGGCGTTTTAGATATTTCTATGTTTATAGAGATAGCTGTGTAGATATTTCCATGTTTATACAGAGAGCGGTGTAGATATTTCCATGTTTATACAGAGAGCGGTGTAGATATTTCCATGTTTATACAGATAGTGGTGTGATATTTCCATGTTTATGCAATCGACTGTGTAGGTATTTCCATGTTTGTACAGATGGCGGTGTAGATATTTCCATGTTTCTAGAGATAGCCAAGTAGATATTTCCACGTTTATACAGCTAGCGGTGTAGATATTTCCATGTTTATACACATGGAGGCGTCGATATTTCCATGTTTATACAGATGACTGTGTAGATATTTCCAAGTTTTTACAGATGGCGGTGTATATATTTCCATGTTATTCAGATAGAAGTGTGGACATTTCCATGTTTATACAGATAGCAATGTAAATATTTCCATGTTTATAGAGATGGCTTTGTAGATATTTCCATGTTTATACAGATGTCTGTGTAGATATTTCCATGTTTATACAGATGGCAGTGTAGATACTTCCACGTTTATACAGAAGGCTGTGTAGATATTTCCATGTTTATACAGATGGCAGTGTAGATATTTGCATGTTTATACAGATAGTGATGTAGATTTTTCCATGTTTATAAAGATGACTGTGTTGGTATTTCCATGTTTATACAGATGGCGGTGTAGATATTTCCATGTTTATGGAGATAGCCATGTAGATATTTCCATGTTTATGCAGATAGCAGTGCAGATATTTCTGTGTTTATACAGATAGCGTTGTAGGTATTTGCATGTTTACAGGGATAGCTGTGTAGATATTTCCATAATTGCGCATATTGCGGGGTAGATATTTCCACCTTTACACAGATAGCGGTGTACATATTTCCATGTTTACAGAGATAGCTGTGAAGGTATTCCCATGTTTACACAGATAGTGTTGTAGATATTTCCATGTTTATACAGGTAGCGGTGTAGATATTTCCATGTTTATACAGATAGCGGTGTAGATATTTCCATGTTTATACAGATAGCGGTGGAGATATTTCCATGTTTATACAGATAGCGTTGGAGATATTTCCATGTTTATACAGATAGCGGTGTAGATATTTCCATGTTTATACAGATGACTGTGTAGATTTTTCCATGTTTTTACAGGTGGCGGTGTATATATTTCCATGTTATTCAGATAGAGGTGTGGCCATTTCCATGTTTATACAGATATCAATGTAAATATTTCCATGTTTATAGAGATGGCTGTGTAGATATTTCCATGTTTATACAGATGTCTGTGTAGATACTTCCATGTTCATTCAGAAGGCGGTGTAGATATTTCCATGTTTACAGAGATGGCGGTGTAGATATTTCTATGATTATAGAGATACCGGTGTAGGTATTTCCATGTGTATAGATATAGTGGTGTAGGTATTTCCATCTTTATAGAGATAGTGGTGTAGATATTTCCATGTTTATTCAGATAGCGTGAAAGTTATTTCCATGTTTATACAGATGGCGGTGTAGATAGTTTCATGTTTATGGAGATGGCCGTGTAGATATTTTCACGTTTATAGAGATGGCTGTGTAGATATTTCCATGTTTATAGAGATAGCGGTGTAGATATTTCCATGTTTATACAGACGGCGGTGTAGATATTTCCATGCTTATACAGATGGCAGTGTAGATGTATCCAAGTTTATACAGATAGCGGTGGAGATATTTCTATATTTATGCAGATAGCGTTGTAGATATTTCCATGTTTATACAGATGGCGGTCTAGTTATTTCTAAGTTTAAAGAGATAGCGGTGTAAATATTTCCATGTTTATAGAGATGGTGGTGTAAGTATTTTCATGTTTATAGAGATAGCGGTGTAGATATTTCCATATTTATAGAGATAGCAGTGTTGGTATTTCCATGTTTATACAGATAGCGGTGTAGATATTTCTATGTTTATACAGCTCATGGTGTACATATTTCCATCTTTATACAGATGGCAGTGTAGATATTTCCATGTTTGTACAGATAGCGGTGTAGTTATTTCCTTGTCTATAGATATAGCGGTGTAGTTATTTCCATATTTATACAGATTGCGGTGTAGATATTTCCATCTTTATACAGATGGCAGTGTAGATATTTCCTTGTTTATACAGAAGGCAGTGAAGATATTTCCATGTTTATACAGATAGTGGTGTATATATTTCCATGTTTATAGAGATAGCGGTGTAGATACATCCATGTTTCTGAAGATGGCGGTGTAGATATTTTCATGTTTATAGAGAAGGAGGTGTAGATATTTCCATGTATATAGAGATAGCAGTGTAGATATTTTCATGTTTATAGAGAAAGCGGTGTAGGTATTTCCATGTTTATAGAGATAGCGGTGTAGATATTTCCATGTTTATACAGATAGCGGTGTGGGTAATTCCATGTTTATACAGATGGCAGTGTAGATATTTCCATGTTTCTACAGATGGCGGTGTAGATATTTCCTTCTTTATACAGACAGCAGTGTAGATATTTTCATGTTTATACAGGTAGCGCAGTAGATATTTCCATGTTTACAGAGATATCGGTGTAGATATTTCCATCTTTGCACAGATTGCTGTGTAGATATTTCCATGATTACGCTGATAGCTGTGTGGATATTTCCAAGTTTACACAGATAGCTGTGTAGATATTTCCATGTTTACACAGATAGCATTGTATATATTTCCATGTTTATACAGATAGCTGTGTAGATATATCCATGTTTATACAGATAGCGGTGTAGATATTTCCATGTTTATACAGATAGCGGTGGAGATATTTCCCTGTTTATACAGATAGCAATTTAGATATTTCCATGTTTGTACAGATAGCGGTGTAGATATTTCCATGTTTATAGAGATAGCGGTGTAGATATTTCCATGTTTATACAGATGGCTGTGTATATATTTCCATGTGTGTACAGATGGCAGTGTAGATATTTCCATGTGTGTACAGATGGCAGTGTAGATATTTCCATGTTTATATAGATGGCGCTGTAAATATTTCCATGTTTATACAGATGGCAGTGTAGATATTTCCATGTTTATACAGATAGCGGTGTAGATATTTCCATGTTTACAGAGATAGCGGTGAAGATATTTCCATGTTTGCTCAGATTGCGGTGTAAGTGTTGCGAAATTTACACAGATAGCGGTGTAGATATTTCCAAGGTTACACAGATAGCTGTGTAGATATTTCCACGTTGACAGAGATAGCATTGTAGATATTTCCATGTTTATACAGATTGCGGTGTAGATATTTCCATGTTTATACAGCTCGCGGTGTAGATATTTCCATCTTTATACAGATGGCAGTGTAGATATCTCCATTTTTATACAGACTGCGTGGTACATATTTACATGTCTATAGAGGTAGCGGTGTAGGTATTTCCATAATTATACACATTGCGGTGTAGATATTTCCATCTTTATACAGATGGCGGTGTAGATATTTCCATGTTTATACAGATGGCAGTGAACATATTTCCATGTTTATACAGATAGTGGTGTAGATATTTCCATGTTTATACAGATGGCGGTGTAGATACATCCATGTTTCTGAAGTTGGCGGTGTGGATATTTTCATGTTTATAGAGATGGCGGTGTAGATATTTCCATGTATATAGAGATTGCAGTGTAGATATTTCCATGTTTATAGAGAAATCGGTGTAGGTATTTCCATGTTTATAGAGATAGCGGTGTAGATATTTCCATGTTTATACAGATAGCGGTGTAGGTAATTCCATGTTTATACAGATTGCGGTGTAGATATTTCCATGTTTCTGCAGATGGCGGTGTAGATATTTCCTTGTTTATACAGACAGCGGTGTAGATATTTCCATATTAATACAGGTAGCGGTGTAGATATTTCCATGTTTACAGAGATATCGGTGTAGATATTTCCATCTTTGCACGGATTGCTGTGTAGATATTTCCATGTTTATGCAGATAGCTGTGTAGATATTTCCAAGTTTACACAGATAGCTTTGTAGATATTTCCATGTTTACACACATAGCGTGGTAGATATTTCCATTTTATACAGATTGCGGTGTAGATATGTCCATGATTATACAGATAGCGGTGTAGATATTTTCATGTTTATACAGACAAAGGTGGAGATATTTCCATGTTTATAGAGACTGCGGTACAGATATTTCCATGTTTATACAGATAGTGGTGTAGATATTTCCATGTTTACAGAGATAGAGGTGTAGATATTTCCATTTTTGCACAGATTGCTGTGTAGATATTTCCAAGTTTACACAGATAGCTGTGAAGCTATTTCCATGTTTACACAGATAGCATTGTATATATTTCCATGTTTATACAGGTAGCGTTGTAGATATTTCCATGTTTATACAGATAGCGGTGTAGGAATTGCCATGTTTATACAGATAGCGGTGGAGATATTTCCCTGTTTATACCGAAAGCGATGTAGATATTTCCATGTTTATACAGATAGCGGTGTAGATGTTTCCATGTTTATAGAGATAGCGTTGTAAATATTTCCATGTTTATACAAATAGCGGAGTAGATATTTCCATGTTTATACAGATAGCGGTGTTGGTATTTCCATGTTTATACAGATAGCGCTATAGATATTTCCATGTTTATACAGCTCGCGGTGTAGATATTTCCATCTTTATACTGATGGCAGTGTAGATATTTCCATGTTTATACAGATAGTCGTGTGGATATTTCCATGTTTATACCGATGACGGTGTAGATAGTTCTATGTTTCTGGAGACGGCGGTGTAGATATATTCATGTTTATAGAGATGGCGGTGTACATACTTCCATGTTTATGGAGATTGCGTTGTAGATATTCCATGTTTATAGAGATAGCGTTGTAGGTGTTTCCATGTTTATAGAGTTAGCAGGGTAGATATTTCCATGTTTACAAAGATGGCTGTGTAGGTATTTCCATGTTTATACAGAGAGCGGTGTACATATTTCCAAATTTATACAGATCGTGGTGTAGATATTTACATGTTTATACGGACAGCGGTGTAGATATTTCCATGTTTATACAGTTAACTTTGTCAGTATTTCCATGTTTATACAGATGGCTTTGTAGATATTTCCATGTTCATACAGATGGCTGGGTAGATATTTCCATGTTTATACAGATGACTTTGTAGTTATTTCCATGTTTATACAGATGGCGTTGTAGATATTTCCATGTTTATAGAGATAGCTGTGTAGATATTTCCATGTTTATACAGATAGCGGTGTAGATATTTCCATGTTTATACAGATCACGGTGTAGATATTTCCATGTTTATACAGATCGCGGTGTAGATATTTCCATGTTTATACAGATCGCGGTGTAGATATTTCCATGTTTATACAGATAGCAGTGTAGATATTTCCATGTTTATACAGATAGCGCTGTAGATATTTCCATGTTTATACAGACGGCGGTGTAGATATTTCCGTGTTTATAGAGATGGCGGTGTAGATATTTCCATGTTTATAGAGATAGCGGTGTAGATATATTCATGTTCATAGAGATAGCAGTGAGGATATTTCCATGTTTATACAGATAGCAGTGTAGATATTTCCATTTTTATAGAGATAGCAGTTTAGATATTTCATGTTTATACACATCGTGGTGTAGATATTTCCATGTTTATACAGATACCGGTGTAGATGTTTCCATGTTTATACAGACCGCAGTGTAGATAATTCCATGTTCATAGAGATAGCAGTGTAGATATTTTCATGTTTGTACACATGGCGGTGTTGGTGTTTCCATCTATACACAGATTGAGGTATGGGTATTTCCATGTGTATACAGATGGCATTGTAGATATTTCCATGTTTATACAGATGGTGGTGTAGATTTTTCCATGTTTTCACAGATGACTCTATAGGTATTTCCACGTTTATACAGATGGCGGTGTACATATTTCCATGTTTATAGAGATAGCGGTGTAGTCATTTCCGTATTTATACAGATAACGGTTTAGAAATTTCCACGTTTATACAGATAGCGGTGTAAATATTTCCATGTTTATACAGATCACGGTGTAGATATTTCCATGTTTATACAGATAGGGGTGTAGAAATTTCCATGTTTATACAGACCGCGGTGTAGATACTTCCATGTTTGTACAGATAGCGGTGCAGATATTTCCATGTTTGTACAGATGCCGGTGTTGATATTTCCATCTATACACAGATGACTGTGTAGATATTTCCATGTTTATACAGATGGCGGCGCAGATATTTCCATGGATATGTAGATGGCGGTGTAGATATTTCCATGTTTATACAGATAGCGGTGTAGTTATTTCCATGTTTATACAGATAGCGGTGTAGTTATTTCCATGTTTTTGCAGATATCAGTGTAGATATTTCCATGTTTACACAGATTGCGGTGTAGATATTTCCATCTTTCTACAGATGGCATTGTAGATATTTACATGTTTATGCAGATAGCGGTGTAGATATTTCCATGTTTATACAGATAGCGGTGTTGGTATTTCCATGTTTATACAGATAGCGGTGTAGATATTTCCATGTATATACAGCTCCCGGTGTAGATATTTCCATCTTTATACAGATGGCAGTGAAGATATTTCCATGTTCATACATATAGTGGTGTAGATATTTCCATGTTTATACAGATGGCGGTGTAGCTAGTTCCATGTTATTGGATATACCGGTGTACATATTTGCATGTTTATAGAGATGGTGGTGTAGATATTTCCATGTTTATAGAGATTGCGGTGTAGATATTTCCATGTTTATAGAGATGGATGTGTAGATATTTCCATGTGTATACAGATGGCAGTGTAGATATTTCCATGTTTATAGAGATAACAGTATAGATATTTCCACGTTTGTACAGATAGCGGTGTACATATTTCCACGATTATACAGATAGTGGTGTAGGTATTTCCACGTTTTACAGATAGCGGTGTAGATATTTACGTGTTTATGCAGATAGCGGTGTAGATATTTTCATGTTTACAGACATAGCGGTGAAGATATTTCCATCTTTGCACAGATTGCGGTGTGGATATTTCCATCTTTTCGCTGTTAGTGCTGTAGACATTTCCAAGTTAACACAGATAGCTGTGTTGATATTTCCATGTTTACACAGATAGCGTTGTAAATATTTCCATGTTTATACAAAGAGCGGAGTAGATATTTCCATGTTTATACAGATAGCGGTATAGATATTTCCATGTTTATACAGCTCGCGGTGTAGATATTTCCATCTTTATAGTGATGACAGTATAGATATTTCCATCTTTATACAGATAGTCGTGTGGATATTTCCATGTTTATACCGATGGCGGTGTAGATAGTTCTATGTTTCTGGAGACGGCGGTGTAGATATTTTCATGTTTATAGAGATGGCGGTGTACATACTTCCATGTTTATGGAGATTGCGTTGTAGATATTTCCATGTTTATAGAGATGGCGTTGTAGGTGTTTCCATGTTTATAGAGTTAGCAGGGTAGATATTTCCATGTTTACACATATGGCTGTGTACGTGTTTCCATGTTTATACAGATAGCGGTGTACATATTTCCAAATTTATACAGATTGTGGTGTAGATATTTACATGTTTATACAGATAGCAGTGTAGATATTTCCATGTTTATACAGTTAACTTTGTAAGTATTTCCATGTTTATACAGATGGCTGTGTAGATATTTCCATGTTTATACAGATGGCTGGGTAGATATTTCCATGTTTATACAGATGACTTTGTAGTTATTTCCATGTTTATACAGATGGCGTTGTAGATATTTCCATGGTTATAGAGATAGCTGTGTAGATATTTCCATGTTTATACAGATAGCGGTGTAGATATTTCCATGTTTATACAGATCACGGTGTAGATATTTCCATGTTTAAACAGATGACTGTATAGGTATTTCCATGTTTTTACAGATGGCAGTGCAGATATTTCCATGTTTATAGAGATAGCGATGTACATATTTCCATGATTGTACAGATGGCGGTGTTGATATTTCCATCTATAAACAGATGGCCGTGTAGATATTTCCATGTGTATACAGATGGCGGCATAGATATTTCCATGGACATGCAGATGTCGGTGTAGATATTTCCATGTTTCTACAGATAGCGGTGTAGATATTTCCATGTTTACAGAGACGGTGGTGTAGATATTTCCGTGTTTATACACATGGCGGAGTAGATACTTCCATCTATATGGAGATGGCAGTGTAGATATTTTCATGTTTATAGAGATGGCGGTGTAGATATTTCCATAATGATAGAGATAGCGGTGTACATATTTCCATCTTTCTACAGATGGCAATGTAGATATTTCCATGTTTATACAGAAGGCCGTGTAGATATTTCCATATTTTTACAAATGTCTGTGTAGATATTTCCATGTGTATACAGATGGTATTGTAGGTATTTCCATGTATATACACATGGTGGTGTAGATATTTCCATGTTTATTCAGATGACTGTGTAGATATTGCCATGTTTTTACAGATGGCAGTGTAGATATTTCAATGTTTATAGAGATGGCGCTGTAGATATTTCGGTGTTTAAACAGATAACGGTGGAAATATTTCCATGTTTATACAGACAGCAGTGGAGATATTTCCATGTTTATACACATAGCGGTGTACATATCTCCATGTTTATAGAGACAGCGGTGTAGGTATTTCCATGTTTATACAGATAGCGGTGGAGATATTTCCATGTTTATATAGATGGCGGTGTAGATATTTCCATGTTTATACAGATAGCGGTGAAAATATTTCCAAGTTGATGCAGATAGTGGTGTAGATATTTCCATGTTTATAGAGATAGCAGTGTGGATATTTCCATGTTTACACAGATAGATTGTAGATATTTCCATGTTTATAGAGATGGCTGTGTAGTTATTTCCATGTGTATACAGATAGCGGTATAGATACTTCCATGTTTATACAGATGGCGGTGTAGATAGTTCCATGTTTATGGAGATGGCATTGTAGCTATTTTCATGTTTATAGGGATGACGGAGTAGATATTTCCATGTTTATAGAGATTGCTGTGCAGATATTTCCATGTTTATACAGATAGCGGTGTAGGTATTTCCATGTTTTTAGAGATAGTGGTGTAGCTATGTCCATGTTCATGCAGATTGCTCTGTAGATATTTCCATGTGTATACAGATGGCAGTGTAGACATTTCCATGTTTATAGAGATGGTGATGTAGATATTTCCATGTTTATACAGATGACAGTGTAGATATTTCCATGTTTATACAGATTTCAGTGTAGGTATTTCCATGTTTATACAGATAGCGGTGTAGATATTTCCATGTTTATACAGATAGCGGTGTAGATATTTCCATGTTTATAGAGATAGCTCTTTAGATATTTCCATATTTATACAGATAGCATTGTAGATATTTCCATGTTTATAAAGATGGCGGTGTAGTTATTTCCATGTTTATGGAGATGGTGGTGTAGATATTTCCAAGTTTATACAGATAGCGGTATAGATATTTCCATGTTTACACAGACAGCGGTGTAGATATTTCCATCTTTGCACAGATTGCAGTGTAGGTATTTCCATCTTTAGACAGAAAGCGGTGTAGATATTCCCATATTTATAGAGATAGCGATGTAGATATTTCCATGTTTATTCAGATCGCAGTGTAGATATTTCCATCTTTCTACAGATGGCATTGTAGATATTTCCATGTTTATACAGATGGCTGGGTAGATATTTCCATGTTTATACAGATAGCAGTGTAGATGTTTCCATGATTACACAGATAGCGGTGTAGATATTTCCATCTTTGCACAGATTGCGGTGTAGATATTTCCATCTTTACACAGATAGTGGTGTAGATATTCCCATGTTTAGACAGATAGCTGTGTAGATATTTCCATGTTTACACAGATAGCGTTGTAGATATTTCCATGTTTATAGAGATAGCGGTTTAGATATTTCCATGTTTATACAGATAGCGGTGTAGACATTTCCTTGTTTATAGAAATAGCGGTGTAGATCTTTCCATATTTGTACACATAGCAATGTCGATATTTCCACGTTTATACAGATAGCGGTGTAGATATTTCCATGTTTCTATAGATGGCTGTGGAGATATTTCCATGTGTATACAGATGTCATTGTAGATATTTCCATGTTTATTAAGATGGTGGTATAGATATTTCCATGTTTATACAAATGACTGTGTAGATATTTCCATGTTTTTACGGATGGCAGTGTAGATTTTTCCATGTTTATAGTGATAGTGGTGTGAATTTTCCATGTTTATACACATAGCGGTGTAGATATTTCCATGTTTATAGAGATAGCGGTGTAGATATTTCTATGTTTATACAGATATTGGTGTAGATATTTGCATGTTTATACCGGGAGTGGTGTAGATATTTCCATGTTTATACAGATCGCGCTGTAGAGATTTCCGTCTTTCTACAGATGGCAGGGTAGATATTTCCATGTTTATAGAGATAGTGTTTTAGATATTTCCATGTTTATACAGATAGCGGCGCAGTTATTTCGAAGATTATACAGATAGCGGTGTACGTATTTCCATGTTTATACAGATCATTGTGTAGATATTTCCTTGTGTTTAGAGATGGCAGTACATATATTTCCATGTTTATACACATGGCTGTGTAGATATTTCCATGTTTATAAAGGTGGCAGCGTAGATAGTTCCATGTTTATAGAGATGGTGGTGTAGATATTTCCATGTTTATACAGATGACAGTGTAGATATTTCCATGTTTATGCAGACGGCAGTGTAGATATTTCCATGTTTATAGAGATGTCGGTGTAGATATTTCCATGTTTATACAGATAGCGGTGTTGGTATTTCCATGTTTATACAGATAGCAGTGTAGATATTTCCATGTTTATTCAGTTCACGCTGCAGATATTTACATCTTTATACAGATGGCAGTGTAGATATTTCCATGTTTACTCAGATGGCGGTGTAGATATTTCCATGTTTATACAGATGGCAGAGTAGATAGTTCCATATTTATGGAGATGGCAATGTAGATATTTTCATGTTCATGCAGATGGCAGTGTAGATATTTCCAAGATTATAAAGATAGTGATGTATGTATTTCCATGTTTTTAGAGATAGTGTTGTAGGCATTTCCATGTTTATACAGATGGCTGTGTAGATATTTCCATGTGTATACAGATAGCGGTGTAGATATTTCCAAGTTCATAGAGATATCGGTGGAGATATTTCCATGTTTATAGGGATAGTGGCGTAGATATTTCCATGTTTATAGAGATAGCGGTGTAGATACTTCCATGTTTATACAGATAGCAGTGTAGATATTCCATGATTATACAGATGGTGATGTAGATATTTCCATGTTTATACAGATAGTGGTGTAGATATTTCCAAGTTTACGGAGATACCTGTGTAGATATTCCCATCTTTGCACATATTGCGTTGTAGATATTTCCATTTTTACACAGATAGCATTGTAGATGTTTCCAGGTTTACACAGAGAGCTGTGAAGATATTTCCATGTTTACACAGATAGCATTGTAGATATTTCCATGTCTATACAGGTAGATGTGAAGATATTTCCATCTTTATAGAGATAGCGGTGTAGATATTTCCATGTTTATAGAGACAGCGGTGAAGGTATTTCCATGTTTATACAGATAGCTGAGTAGGTATTTCCATGTTTATACAGATAGCGGTGAATGTATTTCCATGATTATACAGATAGCTGTGTAGATATATCCATGTTTACACAGATAGCCATGTAGATATTTCTATGTTTATACAGAGAGCGGGGGAGATATTTCCATGTTTATACCGATTGCGGTGTAGATATTTCCATGTTTAAACAGATGGCGGTGTAAATAATTCCATGTTTATACAGATAGCGGTGTAGATATTTCCAAGTTTATGCAGATAGCGGTGTAGATATTTGCATGTTTATACAGATAGCGGTGTAGATATTTCCATCTTTACACAGATAGTGGTGAAGATATTTCCATGTTTAGACAGATAGCTGTGTAGATATTTCCATGTTTCTCAAGATAGCGGTGTAGGTATTTCCATGTTTTTAGAGTTACTGGTGTAGATATTTCCATGTTTATACAGATGGCTTTATAGATATTTCCATGTGTATACAGATGACAGTGTACATATTTCCATGTTTATACAGATGGTGGTGTAGATATTTCCACGTTTATACAGATGACAGTGTAGATATTTCCATGTTTATGCAGATAGCGGTGTAGATATTTCCATGTTTATAGAGATAGCTATTTAGATATTTCCATATTTATACAGATAGCAGAGCAGATATTTCCATGTTTATACAGATGGCGATGTAGATATTTCCATGTTTAAACAGATGGTGGTGTAGATATTTCCATGTTTATACAGATAGCGGTGTAGATATTTCCATGTGTATACAGTTAGCATTGTAGATACTTCCATGTTTATACAGATCATGGTGTAGATATTTCCATGTTTACAGAGATAGCGGTGTAGATATTTCCATGTTTATACAGATAGCGGTGTAGATATTTCCATGTTCATACAGATTGTGGTGTAGATATTTCCATGTTTATACAGATTGCAGTGTAGATAGTTCCATGTTTATTTAGATCACGGTGTAGATATTAACATGTTTATAGAGATGGCGGTGTAGATATTTCCAGGTTTATACAGATGGCCGTGTAGATATTTCCATGTTTATACAGATGGCGGTGTAGATATTTCCATGTTTACACAGATAGCAGTGTAGATATTCCCATGTTTATTGAGATAGCTATGTGGATATTTCCATGTTTATACAGATCGCCGTGTAGATATTACCATATTTCTATAGATTTCATTGTAGATATTTCCAAGTTTATACAGATGGCGGTGTAGATATTTCCATGTTTATACAGATAGCGGTGTAGATATTTCCATGTTTACACAGATAGCGGTGTAGATATTTCCATCTTTGCAAAGATAGTGTTGTAGATATTTCCATGTTTATACAGATAACTGTGTAGATATTTTCATGTTTACACCGACAGCATCGAAGATATTTCTATGTTTATAGAGATAGCAGTTTAGATATTTCCATGTTTATACAGATAGCGGTGTAGATATTTACATGTTCCTACAGATTGCGGTGTAGCTATTTCCATGTTTATACAGATTGCGGTGTAGATATTTCCATGCTTACAGAGATAGCAATGTTGATATTTCTTTCTTTATACAGATAGCGGTGTTGGTATTTCTATGTTTACAGATAGCGGTGTAGATATTTCCATGTTTATACAGATGTCACTGTAGATAGTTCCATGTTTATGGAGATGGCGGTGCAGGTATTTTCATTTTTATAGTGATGGCGGTGTATTTCCATGATCGTAGAGACAGCGGTGTAGATATTTCTAGGTTTATACAGTTGTCTGTGTAGATATTTCTATGTGTATACAGATGGTACAGCAGATATTTCCATGTTTATACAGTTGGAAGTGTAGATACTTACATGTTTATACAGATGACTATGTAGATATTTCCATGTTTTTACAGATGGCGGTTTAGATATTTCGAGGTTTATACAGATAGCGGTGGAGATATTTCCATGTTTATACAGATAGTGGTGGAGATATTTCCATGTTTATACAGATGGCAGTGTAGGGATTTCCAAGTTCATACAGATGGCGTTGTAGATATTTCCATGTATATACAGATAGCAATGTAGATATTTCCATGTTTATACAGATAGCGGTGTAGGCATTTCCATGTTCATAGAGAAGGCGGTGTAGATATTTCCATATGTAGACACATAAGGGTGTAGATATTTCCAAGTTTATACAGATGCCGTTGTAGATATTCCCATGTTTATACAGACAGCGGTGTGGCTATTTCCATGTTTATACAGATAGCGATGTAGATATTTCCATGTTTATGGAGATGGCTGTGTAGATATTTCCATGTTTAAACAGATGGCGGTGTAGTTATTTCCATGTTTATAGAGATAGCGGTGTAGATATTTCCATGTTTATACAGATGGCTGTGCCGATATTTCCATGTTTATTCAGAGTTCTCTGTAGATATTTCCATGTTTAAATAGATGACAGTGTAGATATTTCCAGGTTTATACAGTTGACTGTGTAGGTATTTCCATGTTAATACACATGGCGGTGTAGATATTTCCATGTTTATAGAGATAGCGGTGTAGATATTTCCATGTTTATAGAGATAGCGGTGTAAATATTTCCATATTTATAAAGATAGTGGTGTAGATATTTCCATGTTTTTACAGATAGCGGTGTAGGTATTTCCGTCTTTATTCAGAGAGTGCTGTACATATTTCCATGTTTATACACATCACTTTGTAGATATTTCCGTGTTTATACTGATAATGTTGTAGATATTTCCATCTTTATACAAAAGGTGGTGTAGATATTTCCAAGTTTATACAGATCGTGGTGTAGATATTTCCATCTTTATACAAAAGTTGGTGTAGATATTTCCATGTTTATACAGATCGTGGTGTAGATATTTCGATGTTTATACAGATACTGGTGTAGCTATTTCCATGTTTATACAGACTGCAGTGTAGGTATTTCCATCTGTACACAGATTGCCGTGTAGATATTTCCATCTTTATACACATGGCGTTGTAGATATTTCCATGGATATGCAGATGGCGGTGTGGATATTTCCATGTTTATAGAGATAGCGGTGTGGTTATTTCCATGTTTACAGACATAGCGGTGTAGATGTTTCCGTGTTTACATAGATGGCGTTGTAGATATTTCCATGTTTATACCGATAGCGGTGTTTGTATTTCCACGTTTATACAGATAGCGATGTAGATATTTCCATGTTTATACAGCTCGCGGTGCAGATATTTATACCTTTATACAGATGGCATTGTAGATATTTCCTTATTCACACAGATGGCGGTGTAGATGTTTCCATGTTTATACAGATGGCGGAGTAGTTAGCTCCATGTTTATGGAGATGGCAGTGTAGATATTTTCATGTTTATAGAGATGGCTTTGTAGATATTTCCATGTTTATTGAGATAGCAGTGTATATATTTACATGTTTATACAGATGGCTGTGTAGATATTTCCACGTGTATACAGACGGCATTGTAGATATTTCCATGTTTATACAGATGACTGTATAGCTATTTCCATGTTTTTACAGATGGCAGTGCAAATATTTCCATGTTTATAGAGATAGCGGTGTAGATATTTCCATGTTTGTACAGATGGTGGTGTTGATATTTCCATCTATACACAGATGGCCGTGTAGATATTTCCATGTTTATACAGATGGCGGCGTAGATATTTCCATGGATATGCAGATGGCGGTGTAGATATTTCCATGTTTACACAGATAGCGGTGTAGATATTTCCATGTTTACACAGATGGTGGTGTAGATATTTCCGTGTTTATACACATGGCGGAGTAGATACTTCCATTTTTATGGAGATGTCAGTGTAGATATTTTCATGTTTATAGAGATAGCGGTGTAGATATTTCCATCTTTCTACAGATGGCAGTATAGATATTTCCATGTTTATACAGATGGCGGTGTAGATATTTCCATCTTTACAGATAGCGGTCTTGGTATTTCCATGTTTATACAGCTCACGGTGTAGATATTTTCATGTTTACACAGATAGCTGTGTAGATATTTCCGTCTTTCCTCAGATTGCGGTGTAGATATTTCCATCTTTATACCGATAGCGATGTACATATTTCCATGTTTACACAGATAGTTGTGTAGATAGTTCCATGTTTACAGGTAGCGGTGTAGATATTTGCATGTGTATAAAGATAGCGGTGAAGATATTTCCATGTTTATACAGATATCGGTGTAGATATTTCCAAGTTTATACAGATGGCGGTGTACATATTTCCATGTTTACACAGATTGCGGTGTAGATATTTCCAAGTTTATGCAGATAGCGGTGTAGATATTTAAATGTTTTTACAGATAACGGTGTAGATATTTCCATGTTTATACAGATAGCGGTGTAGGTATTTCCATGTTTATAGAGATAGCGATATAGTCATTTCCATGTTTATAGAGGTACCGGTGTAGATATTTCCAAATTTATAAAGATAGCGGTGTAGATATTTCCATGTTTATACAGATAGCGGTGGAGATATATCCATGTTTATACAGATAGTGATGTAGATAATCCCATGTTTATATGGATAGCTGTGTAGATATTTCCATGTGTATACAGATGAGAGTGTAGATATTTCCTTGTTTATAGAGATGGTGGTGTAGATATTTCCATGCTTATACAGATGAGTGTGTAGACATTTCCATGTTTATACAGACTGCGGTGTAGATATTTCCATGTTTGTAGAAATAGCGGTGTAGATATTTCCATGTTTATACAGATAGCGGTGTAGTTATTTCCAGGTTTATAGCGATAGCGGTTTAGATATTTCCATATTCACACAATTATCGGTGAAGGTATTTCCATGTTTATACTGATGGCGGTGTAGATATTTCCATGTATGTAGAGATAGCGGTGTAGATATCTCCATGTTTACACAGATAGTGGTGTAGATATTTCCATGTGTATAAAGATGGCGGTGTAGATATTTCCCTATTTATACAGATGGTGGTGTACATATTTGCATGTTTATGCATATCGCGGTGTAGATATTACCATGTTTATGCAGATGGCGGTGTAGATATTTCCATGTTTATAGAGATGGCGGCGAAGATATTTCTTTGTTTATAGAGATAGCGGTGTAGATATTTCCATGTTTATAGAGATGGCGGTGTAGGTATTTCCATGTTTGTTCAGATGGTGGTGTAGATATTTCCATGTTTATACAGGTAGCGGTGTAGATATTTCCATATTTATACAGATGACTGTGTAGGTATTTCCATGTTTATACAGATGGCGGTACAGATATTTCCATGTATATAGAGATAGCCATGTAGATATTTCCCTGTTTATATGGATAGCGGTATAAACATTTCCATGTTTATAGAGATAGCGGTGTAGATATTTCCATGTTTATACAGATGTGGTTTTAGATATTTCTATGTTTATAGAGATAGCGGTGTAGATAATTCCATGTTTATACACATAGCGGTGTAGGTATTTCCATGTTTATACAGACAGCAGTGTAGATATTTCCATGTATATACAGATAGCGGTATAGATATGTTTATATAGGGAGTTGTATAGATATTTCTATATTTATAGAGATGGTGGTGTATATATTTCCATGTTTATACAGATGGCGGTGTAGATATTTCCATGTTTATAGAGATGGCATTGTAGATATTTCCATATTTATACTGATAGCGGTGAAGATATTTCCATGTTTATACAGATGGCGGTGTACATATTTCCATGTTCATACAGATAGCTGTGGAGATATTTCCATGTTTATACAGATAGCGATGTATATTTTCCCAGGTTTATACAGATAGTGCTGTGTACATTTCCATGTGTATACAGAGGGCAGTTTGGATATTTCCATGTTTATACAGATGACCGTTAAGATATTTCCATGTTTTTACATATGGCGGTGTAGATATTTCCATGTTTATACAGATTTCGGTGTGGCTATATCCATGTTCATACAGAAAGCGGTGTGGATATTTCCATTTTTATATAGATGGCTTTGTAGATATTTCCATGTTTATACAGATGGCAGTGTAGATATTTCCATGTTTATACAGACGTTGGTGTAGTTATTACCATGTTTATACAGATGACTCTGTAGTTGTTACCATGTTTATACAGAAGGCACTTTAGATATTTCCATGTTTACATAGATAACCGTGTAGATATCTCCATGTTTATACAGATAGCGGTGTAGAAATTTCCATGTTTATAGAGATAGCGCTGTAGATGTTTCCATATTTATACAGATAGCAGTGTAGTTATTTCCATATATGTACAGATAGCTGTGTAGATGTTTCCATGTTTATTCAGATGTTGGAGTAGATATTTCCATGATTACACAGATAGTGGTGGGGCTATTTCCATGTTTATACAGATGGCAGTGAATATATTTCCATGTTTTTACAGATAGTGGTGTAGATATTTCCATGTTTATACAAATTGTGGTGTAGGTATTTCCATGTTTATAGAGATAGCGGTGTAGATATTTCAATGTTTATACAGATGACTGCCTAGGTATTTCCATGTTTATAGAGATGGCGGTGTAGATATTTCCATGTTTATATACTTAGCCATGTAGATATTTCCATGTTTATACAGATAGCTGTGTAGACATTTCCATGTTTATAGAGATAGCTGTGTAGATATATCCATATTTATAGAGATAGCGGTGTAGATATTTCCATATTTATACAGATAGCGGTGTAGGTATTCCATGTATAGACAGATAACGGTGTAGGTATTTCCATGTATATACAGATTGCGGTGTAGGTATTTCCTTGTTTATATAGATAGCTCTGTAGATATTTCCATGTTTATACAGATGGCAGTGTAGATATTTCCATGTTTATACAGACGGCATTGGAGATATTTCCATGTTTATACAGATGGAGATGTAGATATATCCATGTTTATACAGATGACTGTGTAGATATTTCCATGTTTTTACAGATGGCGGTGTAGATATTTCCATGTTTATACAGATAGCGCTGTGTCTATTTAAATGTTTATATAGATAGCGGTGAAGATATTTCCATGTTTACACAGATAGCGCTGTGTCTATTTAAATGTTTATATAGAAAGCGGTGTAGATATTTCCATCTTCATACAGATGGCAGTGTAGATATTTCCATGTTTATACAGATGGCATTGTAGATATTTCCATGTTTATACAGATAGCGGTGTAGATATTTCCATATTTACACAGATATCGGTGTAGGTATTTCCATGTTTATAGAGATAGCGGTGTAGATATTTCCATGTTTGTGCAGAAGGCAGTGTAGATATTTCCATGTGTATATAGATGGCAGTGTACATATATGCATGTTTATACCGATGGAGGTGTAGTTATTTCCATGTTTATACAGATGACTGTGTAGATATTTCCATGTTTATACAGATGAGTGTGTAGATATTTCCATGTTTATAGAGATGGCTGTGTAGATATTTCCATGTTTATACATATTTCTATGTTTATACTGATGGAGGTGTAGATATTTCCATGTTTATACAGATGACTGTGTAGATATTTCCATGTTTATACAGATAGTGGTGTAGACATTTCCATCGTTACAGAGATAGCGGTGTACACATTTCCTTGTTTACACAGATAGCGGTGTAGATATTTCCATGTTACAACAGCTAGTGTTGTAGATATTTCCATGTTTATACAGATAGCGGTGTAGATATTTCCATGTTTATAAAGATAGCGGTGTAGATATTTCCATGTTTATACAGATAGCGGTGTAGATATTTCCATGTGTTTACAGACGCCGGTGTAGATATTTCCATGTTCATACAGATAGAGGTGTAGACATTTCCACGTTTATAGACATATAGGTGAAGATATTTCCATGTTTATAGAGATAGCCATGTAGATATTTCCATGTTTATAGAGATATTGGTGTAGGCATTTCCATGTTCATAGAGATAGCAGTGTAGATATCTCCATATTTATACAGATATCTGTTTTGATATTTCCATGTTTATACAGATAGCGGTGGACTTATTTCCATGTTTATACAGATGGCGGTGTAGATATTTCCAAGTTTGTACAGATAGCAGTGAAGTTATTTCCATGTTTCTATGGATAGCGGTGTAGATATTTCCATGTTTATACAGAAGGCGGTGTAGGTATTTCCATGTTTATAGAGATAGCGGTGTAGATATTTCCATGTTCATACAGATGGCAGTGTAGATATTTCCATGTTTATACAGATGGCATTGTAGATATTTCCATGTTTATACAGATGGAGGTGTAGATATTTCCATGTTTATACAGATGTCAGTGTAGATATATCCATGTTTTAACAGATTATGGTGTAGATATTTCCATGTTTATACAGATAGCAGTGTAGATATTTTCATGTTTACAGAGATAGCGGTGTAGATCTTCCCATCTTTGCACAGATTGCGTTGTAGATATTTCCATCTTTACACAGATAGCGGTGTACATATTTCCAAGTATACACAGATAGCTGTTTAGGTATTTCCATGTTTACAAAGATATTCTTGTAGATATTTCCATATTAATATAGATAGCGGTGTAGATATTTCCATATTTATAGAGATTGTGGTGTAGATATTTCCATATTTATACAGATAGCGGTGGAGATATTTCGATGTTTATACACACAGTGTTGTAGATTTTCCATGTTTATACAGATAGCGGTGTAGGTATTTCCATGTTTATAAAGATAGCGGTGTAGATGTTTCCATGTTTATACCGATAGCGGTGGAGATATTTCCATGTTTATACAGATGGCGGTGTAGATATTTCCATGTTTATATAGATAGCGGTGTGGGTATTTCCATGTTTATACAGATAGCAGTGTAGATATTTCCATGTTTATAGAGATGGATGTGTAGATATTTCCATGTTTATACAGATGGCAGTGGAGATATTTCCATGTTTATAGAGATAGTGGTGTAGATATTTCCATTTTTATACAGATGACTTTGTATGTATTTCCATGTTTATACAGATGGCGTTGTAGATATTTCCCTGTTTATACAGATAGCCATGTAGTTATTTCCATGTTTATACAGATAGCAGTGTAGGAATTTCCATGTTTACAGAGATAATGGTGTAGATATTTCCATGTTTATTTACATGGCAGTGTAGATATTTCCATGTGTATACAAATGGCTGTGTAGGTATTTCCATGTTTATACAGATAGCTGTGTATGTATTTCCATGTTTATAGAGATAGCGGTGTAGATATTTCCATGTTTATACAGATGTCAGTGCAGATATTTCCATGTGTATAGAGATGGCAGTGTAGATATTTCCATGTTTATAGAGATGGCTGTGTATATATTTCCAAGTTTATACAGATGGCAGTGGTGGTAATTCAATGTTTATAGAGATAGCGGTGTAGATATTTCCATCTTTGCACAGATTGCGGTGAAGATATTTCCATCTTTACACAGACAGCGGTGTACATATTACCATGTTTACACTGATAGCGGTGTAGATATTTCGATGTTTACACAGATAGTGTTGTAGATATTTACATGTTTATACAGAGAGCGGTGTAGATGTTTCTATGTTTATAAAGATAGCGGTGTAGATGTTTCCATCTTTTTACAGATAGCGGTGTAGATATTTCCATGTTTATACAGATTGCGGTGTTGGTATTTCCATGTTTATAGAGATAGTGGTGTAGATATTTCCATGTTTATGCAGATGGCAGTGTACATATTTCCATGTGTATACAGATGGCAGTGTGGATATTTCCGTGTGTATACAGATGGAGGTGTAGATATTTTCATGTTTATGCAGATGACAGTGTAGATATTTCCATGTTTTTACAGATGGCGGTGTAGATATTTCCATGTTTATATAGGGAGCCGTGTGGCTATTTCCATGTCTATACAGATAGCAGTATAGATATTTCCATGTTTAGAGAGATGGCTGTGCAGATATTTCCGTGTTTACACCGATGGCCGTGTAAATATTCCATGTTTATACAGATAGTGGGGTAGATATTTCCATGTTTATACAGATGACTGTGTAGGTATTTCCATGTTTATACAGATGGTGGTGTAGATATTTCTATGTTTATTGAGATAGCCATGGAGATATTTCCGTGTTTATACAGATAGGGGTGTAGACATTTCCATGTTCATAGAGATAGCTGTGTAGATATTTCCAGGTTTATACAGACCACGGTGTAGATATATCCATGTTTATACAGATAGCAGTGCAGATATTTCCATGTTTGTACAAATGGCGGTGTTGATATTTCCATCTATACACAGATGACCGTGTAGGTATTTCCATGTTTATACAGATGGCGGCACAGATATTTCTATGGATATGTAGATGGCGGTGTAGATATTTCCATGTTTATACAGATAGCGGTGTAGTTATTTACATGTTTATATAGATAGCGGTGTAGATATTTCCACATTTACACAGATCACGGTGTAGATATTTCCATGTTTATACAGATCGCCGTGTAGATATTTCCATGTTTATACAGATCATGGTGTAGACATTTCCATGTTTATACAGATCGCGGTGTTGATATTATCATGTTTGTAGGGATAGCGGTGCAAATATTTCCACATTTATACAGATAGCGGTGTAGTTATTAGCATGTTTATACACATAGCGGTGTAGATATTTCCATGTATAAACAGATGTCTGTGTATATATTTCCATGTTTAAACAGATGGCGGTGTAGATATTTCCTTGCTTATACAAATAGCGGTGTAGATATCTCCATGTTTATACAGATAGCGGTGTAGATATCTCCAAGTTTATACAGATAGCGGTGTATATATTCCCATGTGTATAAAGATAGCGATGTAGATATTTCCCTATTTATACAGATGGCGGTGTAGATATTTCCATGTTTATACAGATGGTAGTGTAGATATTTCCATGTTTATGCCGATGGCGCTGTAAGTATGTCCATGTTTATACAGATAGCAGTGTAGATATTTCCATGTTTATACAGCTCACGGTGTTGATATTTCCATCTTTATACAGATGATATTGTAGATATTTCCATGTTTATAGAGATGGTGGTGTAGATATTTCCATATTTATACAGAAGAATGTGTAGATATTTGCAGGTTTATACAGATGGCGGTGTAGATATTTCCATGTTTATAGAGATAGCGGTGTAGATTTTTCCAGGTTTATATAGATAGCGGTGTTGATATTTTCATGTTTATACAAATAGTGGAGTAGATATTACCATTTTTATGCACATAGCGGTGGAGATATTTCCATGTTTATACAGATGGCGATGTAGATATTTCCATGTTTATACAGATAGCAGTGTAGATATTTCCAAGTTTATACACATAGCGGTGTTGGTATTTCAATGTTTTTACAGATATCGGTGTAGACATTTCCATGTTTATACAGAAAGCGGTGTAGGTATTTCCATGTTTATAGAGATAGCGGTGTAGATGTTTCCATGTTTATACTGATAGCTATGTAGATATTTCCATCTGTATACAGATGGCAGTATAGATATTTCCATGTTTATACTCACGGAGTTGTAGATATTTCCAAGTTTATACAGATGACTGTGTAGATATTTCCATGTTTTTACAAATTGCGGTGTAGATATGTCCATGTTTATACAGATGGCGGTGTGGATTTTTCCATGATTATGGAGACGGCGCTGTTGATATTTCCATGTTTATACAGATAGCGGTGTAGATATTTCCATGTTTATTTACCTCACGGAGTAGGTATTTACATCTTTACACAGATGGCATTGTAGATATTTCCATGTTTATTCAGATGGCGGTGTAGATATTTCCATGTTTATACAGAAAGTGGTGTAGGTAGTAGCCTGATTATGGAGATGGCAGTGTAGATATTTTCATGATTATAAAGATGGCATTGTAGATATTTCCATGTTTATAGAGATAGCGGTGTAGGTATTTCCATGTTTACAGAGATAGCAGTATAGGAATTTCCATGTTTATACAGATGGTTGTGTTGATATTTCCATGTTCATACAGATAGCGGAGTAGGTATTTCCATGTTTATACAGATAGAGGTGTAGATATTTCCATGTTTCCACAGATAACATTGTAGATATTTCCATGTTTATAGAGATAGCGGTTTATGTATTTCCATGTTTACACAGATAGCGTTGTAGTTATTTCTAAATTTACAGAGATAGCGGTTTAGATATTTCCAAGTTTATACAGATAGCGGTGTAGACATTTCCATGTTTATAGAGATAGCAGTGTAGATATTTCCATATTTAATGATATAGTGGTGTAGGTATTTCCATGTTTATACAGATAGCGGTGTAGTAATTTCCATGTTTATAGACATAGCGGTGTAGATATTTCCATGTTTATACTGATATCCGTGTAGATATTTCCATGTATGTACAGATGGCAGTGTAGATATTTCCATGTTTATAGAGATAGCGGTGTAGATAATTCCATGTTCATATAGATGGCCGTGTAGATATTTCCTTGTTTATGTAGATGGCTGTGTAGGTATTTCCATGTTTATGGAGATGGCAGAGTATATATTTCCATGTTTGTAGAGATAGCGGTGCTGATATTTCCATGTTTATAGAGATAGCGGTGTGGGTAATTCCCTGTGTATAGAGACAGCGGTGTAGATATTTCCATGTTTATACAGAGAGCAGTGTAGATATTTCCATGTTTATACAGGTAGCAGTGTTGGTATTTCCATGTTTATACAGATAGCAGTGTAGATACTTCCTTGTTATACAGTTCGCGGTGTAGACATTTACATCTTTATAAAGATGGAAGTGTAGATATTTCCATGTTTATACAGATGGCGATGTAGATATTTCCATGTTTATACAGATAGCGGTGTAGATATTTCCATGTTTATACAGATGACTCTGTAGGTATATCCATGTTTTTACAGATGGCGGTGTAGATATTTCCATGTTTATACAAATAGCGGTGTAGGTATTTGCATGTTTATACAGATAACGGTGTATGTATTTCCATGTTTATACAGATATCGGTGTAGATATTGCCATGTTTACAGAGTTAGAGCTGTAGATATTTCAGTATTTGCACAGATAGCGGTGTAGATATTTCCATCTTTACATAGATAGAGGAGTACGTATTTCCATGTTTACACAGACAGCTGTGTAGATATTTCCTTGTTTACACAGATAGTGTTGTAGATCTTTCCATGTTTATACAGATCGCTGTGTAGGTATTTCCATATGTATACAGATGGCAGTGTAGATATTTCCATGTTTTACAGATGGCGGTGTAGATATTTCCATGTTTATACAGATACCGTTGTAGATATTTCCATGTTTATAGAGATGGCTGTGTAGATATTTCCATGTTTATACAGATGGCTGCGTAGATATTTCCATATTTATACAGATAGTGTTGTAGATATATCCATGTTCATGCAGATGACTGAGTAGGTATTTCCATGTTGATACAGATGGCGGTGTAGATATTTCCATGTTTATAGAGATAGCCATGTAGATATTTCCATGTTTATACAGCAAGCGATGAAGACATTTCCATGTTTATAGAAATAGCTGTGTAGTTATTTCCATATTTGTACAGATAGAGGTGTAGATATTTCCATGTTTATACAGATAGCGGTGTAGATATTTCCATGTTTATACAGATTGCGGTGTAGGTATTTCCATGTTTATAGAGAGAGCGGTGTAGATATTTCGATGTTTATACAGATGGTTGTGTAGTTATTTCCATGTTCATAGAGATTGCTGTTTAGATATTTCCATGTTTATACAGATGGTTGTGTAGATACTTCCAAGTTTATGCAGATGGCATTGTAGATATTTACATGTTTATACTGATAGTGGTGTAGATATTTCCACGTTTATACACATGACTGTGTAGGTATTTCCATGTTTATACAGATGGCGGTGTTGACATTTCCATGTTTATAGACATAGCCATGTGGATATTTACATGTTTATACAGATAGCGGTGTAGATATTTTGATGTTTATAGAGATAGCGGTGTAGATATTTCTATATTTATACAAATAGCAGTGTACATATCTCCATGTTTATACAGATAACAGTGTAGATATTTCCATGTTTATACAGATAGCTGTGTATATATTTCCATGTTTGTACAGATAGCGGTGAAGATATTTCCATGTTTACAGATATAGCGCTGTAGATATTTCCATATTTGCACAGATTGCCGTGTAGATATTTCCATTATTACACAGCTAGCGGCGTACATATTTCCATGTTTACACAGATAGCTGTGTAGGTATTTCCATGTTTACACAGATAGTGTTGTAGATATTTCCATGTTTATACAGATAGCGGTGTGGATATTTCCATGCTTATAAACATAGCGTTGTAGATATTTCCATGTTTATACAGATAGCGTTGTAGATATTTCCATGTTTATACAGATATCGGTGTAGATATTTCCATGTTTATACAGATAGCGTTGGAGATATGTCCATGTTTATACAGATAGCGTTGGAGATATTTCCATGTTTATACAGAGAGCATTGTAGATATTTCCATGATTTTACAGTTAGCGGTATAGATATTTCCATGTTTATACAGATCGTGGTGTAGATATTTCCACGTTTATACAGAAAGTTGTGTAGATATTTCCATGTTTATACAGATAGCGGTGTAGATATTTCCATGTTTACAGGGATAGCGGTATATATATTTCCATATTTGCACAGACTGAAGTGTAGATATTCCCATCTTTATACAGATAGCGGTGTACATATTTCCATGTTTACACAGATAGCTGTGTAGATACTTCCATATTTACACAGAGAGCGTGGTAGATATTTCCATGTTTACACAGATAGCTGTGTAGATATTTCCATGTTTATAAAGATAGTGTTGTAGATATTTCCATGTTTATAGAGATAGCAGTGGAGATATTTCCTTGTTTATACAGATTGTAATGTATATATTTTTATGTTTATACAGATAACGGAGTAGCTACATCCATGTTTATACAGATCGACATGTAGGTATTTCCATGTTTATACAGATAGCAGTGTAGATATTTCCATGTTTATACAGATAGCGGTGGAGATATTTACATTTTTATACAGATAGCGGTGGAGAAATTTCCATGTTTATACAGATGTCGGTGTAGATATTTGCAAGTTTATACAGATAGCGGTGTAGATATTTCCATGTTTATACAGATAGCGGTGTAGATATTTCCATGTATAGAGATGGCGGTGTAGGTATTTGCATGTTTATAGAGATAGAAGTGTAGATATTTCCATGTTTATACAGATGGCTGTGTACATATTTTCATATGTATACAGATGGCAGTGTAAATATTTCCATGTTTTACAAATGGAGGTGTAGATATTTCCATGTGTATACAGATGACTGTGTAAATATTTCCATGTTTTTACAGATGGCGGTGTAGATATTTCCATGTTTATACAGATAGCGTTGTAGATATTACCATGTTTACAGAGATGGCTGTGTAGATATTTCCATGTTTACACAGATGGCAGTGTAGGTATTTCCATGTTTATACACATAGTGGTGTAGCTATTTCCATGTTTATGCAGATGACTGTGTAGTTATTTCCATGTTGATACAGATGGGGGTGTAGATATTTCCATGTTTACTGAGATAGCCCTGTAGATATTTCCAAGTTTATGCAGCAAGCTGTGTAGACATTTCCATGTTCATAAAATTAGCCGTGTAGATATTTCCATATTTATACAGATAGCAGTGTAGATATTTCCATGTTTATACAGATAGCGGTGGAGATATTTCCATGTTTATACAGATAGCAGTGTAGATGTTTCAATTTTTAAACAGATAGTGGTGTAGACAATTCCATGTATATACAGAGAGCGGTGTCGATACTTCCATGTTTGTACAGATTGCGGTGTAGGTATTTCCATGTTTATATAGATAGCCATGTATATGTTTCCATGTTTATACAGATGACTGTGTAGATCTTTCCATGTTTATACAGATGGAGGTGTAGTTATTTCCATGTTTATAGAGATATCATTGTATGTATTTACATGTTGATACAGATAGCGGTGTAGACATTTCCATGTTTATAGAGATAGGCATGTAGATGTTTCCATGTTTATACAGATAGCGTTGTAGACATTTCCATGTTCATAGAGATAGCGGTGTAAATATTTCCATATTTATACTGATAGCTGTGTAGGTATTTCAATGTTTATACAGGTAGAGGTGTAGATATTTCCATGTTTATTCAGATCTCGGTGTAGGTATTTCCATCTTTCAACAGATGACAGTGTAGATGTTTCTATGTTTATATAGATTGCAGTGTAGATATTTCCATGTATATACACATGGCTGTGTAGATATTTCCATGTTTATACCGATATCTTTGTAAGTATTTCCATGTTTAAACAGATGGCGGTGTAGATATTTCAACGTTTATAGACATAGCATTGGAGATATTTCCATGTTTATAGAGATAGCGGTGTAGATTTTTCCACATTTATACTGATTGCGCTGTAGATATTTCCATGTTTATAGAGATGGCGGTGTAGATATTTCCATGTTCATAGAGATAGCGGTGTTGATTTTTCCATGTTTATAGAGATAGCGGTGTGGGTATTTCCATGTTTATACCGATATGGGTGTAGATATTTCCATGTTTATACAGACGACTTTGTAGGTATTTCCATGTTTATACAGATTGCGGTGTAGATATTTCCATGTTTATAGAGATAGCAGTGTAGATATTTCCATGTTTATAGCGATAGCGGTGTCGATATTTCCATATTTATACAGATAACGGTGTAGATATTTCCATGTTTATACAGATAGCGGTGTAAATATTTCCATGTTTATACAGATCACGGAGTGGTTATTTCCATGTTTATAGAGATAGTGGTGTAGATATTTCGATGTTTATACAGATAGCGGTTTAGATATTTCCATGTTTATACAGACTGCGGTGTAGATATTTCCATGTTTACACAGATAGCGGTGCAGATATTTCCATGTTTGTACAGATGGCGGTGTTGATATTTCCATCTATACACAGATGACCGTGCAGATATTTCCATGTTTATACAGATGGTGGCACAGATATTTCCATGGATATGTAGATGACGGTGTAGATATTTCCATGTTTATGCAGATAGCGGTGTAGTTATTTCCATGTTTATGTAGATAGCGGTGTAGATATTTCCATGTATATACACATGGCTGTTTAGATATTTCCATGTTTGTACAGATGGCGGTGTAGATAATACCATGTTTATTCAGATAACTTTGTAAGTTTTTCCATGTTTATACAGATGGCTGTGTATATATTTCGATGTTTATAGAGATAGCAGTGTAGATATTTCCATGTTTATACAGATGGCGGTGTAGATATTTCCATGTTTATAGAGATAGCGGTGTACATATTTCCATATTTATACAGATAACGGTGTAGATATTTCCATGTTTATACAGATAGCAGTGTAAATATTTCCATGTTTATACAGATCACGGTGTAGATATTTCCATGTTTATAGAGATAGCGGTGTAGATGTTTCCATGTTTATACAGATAGCGGTTTAGATATTTCCATGTTTATACAGATGGCGGTGCAGATATTTCCATGGATATGTAGATGGCGTTGTAGATATTTCCATGTTTATACAGATAGCGGTGTAGTTATTTCCATGTTTATATAGATTGCAGTGTAGATATTTCCATGTATATACACATGGCTGTGTAGATATTTCCATGTTTATACCGATATCTTTGTAAGTATTTCCATGTTTAAACAGATGGCGGTGTAGATATTTCAACGTTTATAGACATAGCATTGGAGATATTTCCATGTTTATAGAGATAGCGGTGTAGATTTTTCCACGTTTATACTGATTGCGCTGTAGATATTTCCATGTTTATAGAGATGGCGGTGTAGACATTTCCATGTTCATAGAGATAGCGGTGTTGATTTTTCCATGTTTATAGAGATAGCGGTGTGGGTATTTCCATGTTTATACCGATATGGGTGTAGATATTTCCATGTTTATACAGACGACTTTGTAGGTATTTCCATGTTTATACAGATTGCGGTGTAGATATTTCCATGTTTATAGAGATAGCAGTGTAGATATTTCCATGTTTATAGCGATAGCGGTGTCGATATTTCCATATTTATACAGATAACGGTGTAGATATTTCCATGTTTATACAGATAGCGGTGTAAATATTTCCATGTTTATACAGATCACGGTGTGGTTATTTCCATGTTTATAGAGATAGTGGTGTAGATATTTCGATGTTTATACAGATAGCGGTTTAGATATTTCCATGTTTATACAGACTGCGGTGTAGATATTTCCATGTTTACACAGATAGCGGTGCAGATATTTCCATGTTTGTACAGATGGCGGTGTTGATATTTCCATCTATACACAGATGACCGTGCAGATATTTCCATGTTTATACAGATGGTGGCACAGATATTTCCATGGATATGTAGATGGCGGTGTAGATATTTCCATGTTTATGCAGATAGCGGTGTAGTTATTTCCATGTTTATGTAGATAGCGGTGTAGATATTTCCATGTATATACACATGGCTGTTTAGATATTTCCATGTTTATACAGATGGCGGTGTAGATAATACCATGTTTATTCAGATAACTTTGTAAGTTTTTCCATGTTTATACAGATGGCTGTGTATATATTTCGATGTTTATAGAGATAGCAGTGTAGATATTTCCATGTTTATACAGATGGCGGTGTAGATATTTCCATGTTTATACCGATCACGGTGTAGATATTTCCATGTTTATACAGATCATGGTGCAGATATTTCCATGTTTATACAGTTCGCGGTGTGGTTATTACCATGTTTATAGGGATAGCGGTGCATATATTTCCACATTTATACAGATAGCGGTGTAGATATTTCCATGTATAAACAGATGTCTGTGTAGATATTTCCATGTTTAAACAGACGGTGATGTAGATATTTCCTTGTTTATACAAATAGCGGTGTATTTATTTCCATGTTTATACAGATAGCGGTGTATTTATTTCCATGTATATACAGACGGCTGTGTAGATATTTCCATGTTTAAACAGATGGCTGTGTAGATATTTCCATGTTTATACAGATGACTTTGTAGCTATTTCCATATTTATACAGATGGCTTTGTAGATATTTCCATGTTTATAGAGATAGCGGTGTAGATATTTCCATGTTTATACAGATACCGGTGTAGACATTTCCATGTTTATACAGACAGAAGTGTAGATATTTCCATGTTTATACAGATAGCGGTGTAGATATTTCCATGTTGGTACAGATGGCGGTGTTGATGTTTCCATCTATACACAGATTGCGTGTGGATAATTCCATGTGTATACAGATGGCATTGTAGATATTTCCATGTTTATACAGATGGTGGTGTAGATATTTCCATGTTAATACACATGACTGTAGAGGTATTCCCATGTTTTTACAGAAGGCATTGTAGATATTTCCACGTTTATAGAGATAGCAGTTTAGATATTTCCATGTTTATACAGATGGCGGTGTAGATATTTCCATGTTTATAGAGATAGCGGTGTAGATATTTCCATATTTATACAGATAACGATGTAGATATTTCCATGTTTACACAGATAGAAGTGTAAATATTTCCATGTTTATACAGATCACGGTGTAGATATTTCCATGTTTTTAGAGATAGCGGTGTAAATATTTCCATTTTTATACAGATAGCGGTTTAGATATTTCCATGTTTATACAGACCGCGGTGTAGATATTTCCATTTTTATACAGATGGTGGTGTTGATATTTCCATCTATACACAGATGACCGTGTAGATATTTTCATGTTTATACAGATGGTGGCGCAGATATTTCTATGGATATGTAGATGGCGATTTAGATATTTCCATGTTTATACAGATAGCGGTGTAGTTATTTCCATGCTTATATAGATAGCGGTGTAGATATTTCCCTGTATATACACATGGCTGTGTAGTTATTTCCATGTTTATACAGATGGCGGTGTAGGTATTTCCATGTTTATACCGATATCTTTGTAAGTATTTCCATGTTTATACAGATGGCAGTGCAGATATTTCAATGTTTATAGACATAGCAGTGGAGATATTTCCATGTTTATAGAGACAGCGGTGTAGATATTTCCAGGTTTATACTGATTGCGCTGTAGATATTTCCATGTTTATAGAGATGGCGGTGTAGATATTTCCATGTTCATAGAGATAGCGGTGTTGATTTTTCCATGTTTATAGAGATAGCGGTGTGGATATTTCCATGTTTATACAGATAGCGGTGTAGGTATTTCTATGTTTATAGAGATGGTGGTGAAGATATTTCCATGTTTATACAGATCACGGTGTAGATATTTCCATATTTATACAGATCACCGTGTAGATATTTCCATGTTTATACAGATCATGGTGTAGATATTTCAATGTTTATACAGATCGCGGTGTTGATATTACCATGTTTATAGGGATAGCGGTGCAAATATTTCCACATTTATACAGATAGCGGTGTACTTATTAGCATGTTTATACAGATAGCTGTGTAGATATTTCCATGTATAAAGATGTCTGTGTAAATATTTCCATGTTTAAACAGATGGCGATGTAGATAATTCCTTGTTTATACAAATAGCGGTGTAGTTATTTCCATGTTTATACAGATCACGGTGTAGATATTTCCTTGTTTATACAAATAGCGGTGCAGTTATTTCCATGTTTATACAGATAGCGGTGTAGATATTTCCATGTATATGCAGAAGGCTGTGTACATATTTCCTTGTTTACAAATAGCGGTGTAGTTATTGCCATGTTTATACAGATAGCGGTGTAGATATTTCCATGTATATACAGATGGCTGTGTATATATTTCCATGTTTATATAGATGGCTGTGTAGATATTTCCATGTTTATACAGATGACTTTGTAGGTTTTTCCATGTTTATACAGATGGCGGTGTAGGTATTTCTATGTTTATAGAGATAGCTGTGTAGATATTTCCATGTTTATACAGATAGCGGTGTAGATATTTCCATGTTTATACAGATCGCGGTGTAGATATTTCCACGTTTATGCAGATCGCGGTGTAGATATTTCTATGTTTATACAGATAGCGGTGTATATATTTCCATGTTTTTACAGATACTAGTGTAGATATTTCCATGTTTACACAGATTGCGTTGTAGATATTTCCATCTTTCTACAGATTGCATTGTAGATATTTCCATATTTATACAGATGGCGGTGTAGATATTTCCATGTTTATATAGATGGTGGTGTAGATATTTCCATGTTTATACAGATAGCGGTGTAGATATTTCCATGTTTATACAGATAGCAGTGTTGATATTTCCATTTTAATAGAGATAGCGGTTTTGATATTTCATATTTATACAGATAGCGGTGTAGATATTTCCATGTTTATACAGATTGCGGTGTAGATATTTCCATGTTTATACAGATAGCGGTGTAGATATTTCCACGTTTATACAGATGGTGGTGTAGATATTTCCATCTTCCTACAAATGGCAGTGAAGATATTTCCAAGTTTATAGAGATGGCGGTGTAGATATTTCCATGTTTATATAGATGGCAATGTAGATATTTTCTAGTTTATGTAGATGGCGTTGCAGATATCTCCATGTTTAAAGAGACGGCGGTGTATATATTTCCATGTTGTTGGAGATAGCAGTGTAGATATTTCCATGTTTATAGAGATAGCGGTGTAGTTATTTCCATGTTTATACAGATATCGGTGTAGATATTTCCATATTTCTACAGATGACTGTGTAGATATTTCCATGTTTGTAGAGATGGCGGTGTAGATATTTCCATGTTTATACTGATCGCGGTGTAGATATTTCCATGTTTATAGACATGGCGGTGTAGATATTTCCAGGTTCATAGAGATAGCGGTGTTGATTTTTCTATGTTTATAGAGATAGCGGTGTGGACATTTCCATGTTTATACAGATAGGGGTGTAGACATTTCCATGTTTATAGAGATGGCGGTGTAGATATTTCCATATTTATTCAGATAACGGTGTAGAGGTTTCCATGTTTATACAGATCATGGTGTAGATATTTCCATGTTTATACAGATCGCGGTGTACTTATATACATTTTCATAGAGATAGCAGTGAGGATATTTCCATGTTTATACAGATAGCCTTGTAGATATTTCCATTTTTATAGAGATAGCAGTTTAGATATTTCATATTTATACAGATAGCGGTGTAGATATTTCCATGTTTATACAGATTGCGGTGTAGATATTTCCATGTTTATACACATGACTGTGTAGATATTTCCATGTTTATACAGACGGCTTTGTAGATATTTCCATGTTTATAGAGATAGCGGTGCAGATATTTCCATGTTTATACAGATAGCGCTGTAAATATTTCCATGTTTATACAGATCGTGCTGTAGATATTTCCATGTTTATACAGATACCGGTGTAGATATTTTCATGTTTATACAGACCGCAGTGTAGTTGTATCCATGTTTATAGAGATAGCGGTGTAGATATTTCCACGTTTGTACAGATGGCGGTGTTGATGTTTCCAACTATACACAGATTGCCGTGTAGGTATTTCCATGTGTATACAGATGGCATTGTAGATATTTCCATGTTTATAGAGATGGTGGTGTAGATATTTCCATGTTTATACAGATGAGTGTATAGGTATTTCCATGTTTTTACAGATGGCGTTGTAGATATTTCCATGTTTATAGAGATAGCAGTGTAGATACTTCCATGCTTCTGCATATGGCGATGTAGGTATTTCCATGTTTATACAGATAACGGTGTAGATATTTCCATGTTTATACAGATTGCGGTGTAAATATTTCCATGTTTATACAGATCACGGTGTAGATATTTCCATGTTTATACAGATAGCGATGTAGATATTTCCATGTTTATACAGACCGTGGTGTAAATATTTCCATGTTTATACAGACCGCGGTGTAGATATTTCCATGTTTATACAGATTGCGGTGCAGATATTTCCATGTTTGTACAGATCGCGGCATTGATATTTCCATCTATACACAGATGACAGTGTAGATATTTCCATGTTTATACAGATGGCGGTGCAGATATTTCCATGGATATGTAGATAGCGGTGTAGATATTTCCATGTTTATACAGATACCGTTGTAGTTATTTCCATGTTTATATAGATAGCGGTGCAGATATTTCCATGTATATACACATGGCTGTGTAGATATTTCCATGTTTATACAGATGGCGGTGTAGATATTTCCATGTTTATACAGATAACTTTTTAAGTATTTCCATGTTTATACAGATGGCGGTGTAAATATTTCGATGTTTATAGAGATAGCAGTGGAGATATTTCCATGTTTGTACAGATGGCGGTGTTGATATTTCCATGTTTATACTGATCGCGGTGTAGATATTTCCATGTTTATAGACATGGCGGTGTAGATATTTCCATGTTCATAGAGATAGCGGTGTTGATTTTTCCATGTTTATAGAGATAGCGGTGTGGATATTTCCATGTTTATACAGATAGGGGTGTAGACATTTCCATGTTTATAGAGATGGCGGTGTAGATATTTCCATATTTATTCAGATCACGGTGTAGAGGTTTCCATGTTTATACAGATCATGGTGTAGATATTTCCATGTTTATACAGATCGCGGTGTTGATATTACCATGTTTATAGGGACAGCGGTGCAAATATTTCCACATTTATACAGATAGCGGTGTAGTAATTAGCATGTTTATACAGATAGCGGTGTTGATATTTCCATGTATAAACAGATGTCTATGTATATATTTCCATGTTTAAACAGATGGCGGTGTAGATATTTCCTTGTTTATACAAATAGCGGTGTAGTTATTTCCATGTTTATACAGATAGCGGTGTAGATATTTCCATGTATGTACAGATGGCTGTGTAGATATTTCCATGTTTATACAGATGGCTGTGTAGATATTTCCATGTTTATACAGATGACTTTGTAGGTATTTCCATGTTTATAGAGATAGCTGTGTAGATATTTCCATGTTTATACAGATAGCGGTGTAGATATTTCCATGTTTATACAGATCGCGGTGTAGATATTTCCATGTTTATAAAGATCGCGGTGTACATATTTCCATGTTTATACAGATCGCAGTGTAGATATTTTCATGTTTATACAGATAGCGGTGTAGATATTTCCATGTTTATACAGATAGCGCTGTAGATATTTCCATGTTTATACAGATGGCGGTGTAGATATTTCCATGTTTATAGAGATGGCGGTGTAGCTATTTCCATGCTTATAGAGATAGCGGTGTATTTATATACATGTTCATAGAGATAGAAGTGAGGATATTTCCGTGTTTATACAGATAGCCTTGTAGATATTTCCATTTTTATAGAGATAGCAGTTTAGATATTTCATATTTATACAGATAGCGGTGTAGATATTTCCGTGTTTATACAGATTGCGGTGTAGATATTTCCATCTTTATACACATGACTGTGTAGATATTTCCATGTTTATACAGACGGCTTTGTAGATATTTCCATGTTTATAGAGATAGCGGTGCAGATATTTCCATGTTTATACAGATAGCGGTGTAAATATTTCCATGTTTATACAGATCATGCTGTAGATATTTCCATGTTTATACAGATACCGGTGTAGATATTTTCATGTTTATACAGACCGCAGTGTAGTTGTTTCCATGTTTATAGAGATAGCGGTGTAGATATTTTCACGTTTGTACAGATGGTGGTGTTGATGTTTCCAACTATACACAGATTGCCGTGTAGGTATTTCCATGTGTATACAGATGGCATTGTAGATATTTCCATGTTTATGGAGATGGTGGTGTAGATATTTCCATGTTTATACAGATGACTGTATAGGTATTTCCATGTTTTTACAGATGGCGTTGTAGATATTTCCATGTTTATAGAGATAGCAGTGTAGATACTTCCATGCTTCTGCATATGGCGATGTAGGTGTTTCCATGTTTATACAGATAACGGTGTAGATATTTCCATGTTTATACAGATAGCGGTGTAAATATTTCCATGTTTATACAGATCACGGTGTAGATATTTCCATGTTTATACAGATAGCGATGTAGATATTTCCATGTTTATACAGACCGCGGTGTAAATATTTCCATGTTTATACAGACCGCGGTGTAGATATTTCCATGTTTATACAGATTGCGGTGCAGATATTTCCATGTTTGTACAGATGGCGGCGTTGATATTTCCATCTATACACAGATGACAGTGTAGACATTTCCATGTTTATACAGATGGCGGTGCAGATATTTCCATGGATATGTAGATAGCGGTGTAGATATTTGCATGTTTATACAGATACCATTCTGGTTATTTCCATGTTTATTTAGATAGCGGTGCAGATATTTCCATGTATATACACATGGCTGTGTAGATATTTCCATGTTTATACAGATGGCGGTGTAGATATTTCCATGTTTATACAGATAACTTTCTAAGTATTTCCATGTTTATACAGATGGCGGTGTAAATATTTCGATGTTTATAGAGATAGCAGTGGAGACATTTCCATGTTTATACAGATAGCGGTGTAGATATTTCCATGTTTATACTGATCGTGGTGTAGATATTTCCATGTTTATAGAGATCGCGGTGTAGACATTTCCATGTTCGTAGAGATAGCGGTATTGATTTTTCCATGTTTATAGAGATAGCGGTGTGGATACTTCCATGTTTATACAGATAGGGGTTTAGATATTTCCGTGTTTATAGATATGGCATTGTAGGTGTTTCCATGTTTATACAGATCACGGTGTAGATATTTCCTTGTTTATACAAATAGCGGTGTAGTTATTTCCATGTTTATAAAGATAGTGGTGTAGATATTTCCATGTATATACAGATGGCTGTGTAGATATTTCCATGTGTATACAGATGGTATTGTAGCTATTTCCATGTTTATACAGATGGTGGTGTAGATATTTCCATGTTTATTCAGATGACTGTGTAGATATTTCCATGTTTTTACAGATGGCAGTGTAGATATTTTAATGTTTATAGATATGGCGCTGTAGATATTTTCATGTTTATTCAGATAACGGTGGAGATATTTCCATGTTTATACAGAGAGCAGTGGAGATATTTCCATGTTTATACACATAGCGGTGTTCAAATTTCCATGTTTATAGAGACAGCGGTGTAGGTAATTCCATGTTTATACAGATAGCGGTGCAGATATTTCCATGTTTATACAGATGCTTATGCAGATATTTCCATATATATACAGAGGGCTGTGTAGATATTTCTAAGTTTATACAGATGGCAGTGTAGATATTTCCATGTTCCTACACATGACTGTGTAGGTATTTCCATGTTTATACAGATGGCTTTGTAGATATTTCCATGATTATAGAGATACCAGTGCAGATATTTCCATGTTTATACAGCTCGCGGTGCAGATATTTCCATGTTTATACAGATGCATATGCAGATATCTCCATATTTATACAGAGGGCTGTGTACATATTTCTATGTTTATACAGATGTCAGTGTAGATATTTCCATGTTCCTACACATGTCTGTGTAGGTATTTCCATGTGTATTCAGAAGACCTTGTAGATATTTCCATGGCTATAGAGATAGCGGTCCAGATATTTCCATGTTTATATAGATAGCGGTGTATATATTTCCATGTTTATACAGATCGTGGTGTAGATATTTCCATGTATATACAGATACCGGTGTAGATATTTCCATGTTTCTACAGATGGCGGTGTTAATGTTTCCATCTATACACAGATTGCCGTGTAGTTATTTCCATGTGTATACAGATGGCACTGTAGATATTTCCATGTTTATAGAGATGGTGGTGTAGATATTTCCATGTTTACACTGATGACTGTATAGGTATTTCCATGTTTATACAGATGGCGGTGTAGATATTTCCATGTTTATACAGATAGCGGTGTAGATATTTCCATATTTATACAGATAACGGTGTAGAAATTTCCATGTTTATACAGATAGCGGTGTAAATATTTCCATGTTCATACAGATCACGGTGTAGATATTTCCATGTTTATAGAGATAGCGGTGTAGATATTTCCATGTTTATACAGATAGCGGTTTAAATATTTCCATGTTTATACAGACCGCGGTGTAGATATTTCCATGTTTTTACAGATAGCGGTGCAGATATTTTAATGTTTGTAGAGATGGCGGTGTTGATATTTCCATCTATACACAGATGACCGTGTAGTTATTTCCATGTTTATACAGATGGCGGCACAGATATTTCCATGGATATGTAGATGGCGGTGTTGATATTTCCATGTTTACACAGATAGTGGTGTAGTTATTTCCATGTTTATATAGATAGCGGTGTAGATATTTCCACGTATATACACAAGGCTGTGTAGATATTTCCATGTTTATAGCGATAACTTTGTAAGTATTTCCATGTTTATACAGACCACGGTGTAGATATTTCCATGTTTATACAGATCGCGGTATTGATATTACCAGGTTTATAGGGATAGCGGTTCAAATATTTCCACATTTATACAGATAGCGGTGTAGTTATTAGCATGTTTATACAGATAGCGGTGTAGATATTTCCATGTATAAACAGATGTCTGTGTATATATTTCCATGTTTAAACAGATGGCGGTGTAGATATTTCCTTGTTTATACAAATAGCAGTGTAGTTATTTCCATGTTTATACAGATCACGGTGTAGATATTTCCTTGTTTATACAAATAGCGGTGTGGATATTTCCATGCTTATACAGATAGCGGTGTAGATATTTCCTTGTTTATACAAATATCGGTGTAGATATTTCCATGTTTATACAGATCACGGTGTAGATATTTCCTTGTTTATACAAATAGCGGTGTAGTTATTTCCATGTTTATACAGATAGCGGTGTAGATATTACCATGTATATACAGATGGCTGTGTAGATATTTCCATGTTTATACAGATGGCTGTGTGGATGTTTCCATGTTTATACAAATGACTTTGTAGGTATTTCCATGTTTATACAGATGGCGGTGTAGATATTTCCATGTTTATAGAGATAGCTGTGTAGATATTTCCATGTTTATACAGATAGCGGTGTAGATATTTCCATGTTTATACAGATCGCGGTGTAGATATTTCCATGTTTATACAGATCGTGGTGTAGATATTTCCATGTTTATACAGATAGCGGTGTAGATATTTCCATGTTTTTACAGATAACGGTGTAGATATTTACATGTTTACACAGATTGCGGAGTAGACATTTCCATCTTTCTACAGATGGCATTGTAGATATTTCCATATTTATACAGATGGTTGTGTAGATATTTCCATGTTAATACAGATGGCGGTGTAGATATTTCCTTGTTTACAAATAGCGGTGTAGATATTTCCATGTTTATACAGATAGCGGTGAAGATATTTCCAAGTTTATACAGATGGCGGTGTAGATATTTCCATGTTTATAGAGATGGCGGTGTAGATATTTCCATGTTTATAGAGATAGCGGGGTAGATATATCCATGTTCATAGAGATAGCAGTGAGGATATTTCCATGTTTATACAGATAGCAGTGTAGATATTTCCACTTTTATAGAGATAGCGGTTTAGATATTTCATATTTATACAGATAGAGGTGTAGATATTTCCATGTTTATACAGATGGCGGTGTAGATATTTCCATGTTTATAGAGATAGCGGTGTAGATATTTCCACGTTTATACAGATGGAGGTGTAGATACTTCCATCTTTCTACAAATGGCAGTGTAGATATTTCCATGTTTTTAGAGATGGCGGTGTAGATATTTCCATGTTTATATAGATGGCACTGTAGATATTTTCTTGTTTATGTAGATGGCGTTATAGATACCTCCATGTTTAAAGAGATGGCGGTGTGTATATTTCCATGTTGATGGAGATAGCGGTGTAGATATTTCCATGTTTATAGAGATAGCAGTGAAGATATTTCCATGTTTCTACAGATGGCATTGTAGATATTTCCATGTTTATAGAGATAGCGGTGTAGATATTTTCATGTTTATACAGATTGCGGTGGAGATACGTCCATGTTTATACAGACAGCAATGGAGATATTTCCACGTTAATACACATAGCGGTGTAGATATTTCCATGTTTATGCAGATAGCGGTGTAGATATTTCCGTGTTTATAGAGATAGCGGTGTAGATATTTCCATGTTTATAGAGATAGCGGTTTAAATATTTCCATCTTTATACAGATAGTGGTGTAGATATTTCCATGTTTATACAGATGGCGGTGTAGATACAGCCATTTTTCTGAATATGGCAGTGTAAATATTTTCATGTTTACATAGATGGCAGTGTAGATATTTCCATGTTTACAGAGATAGCGGTGTAGATATTTCCATGTTTATACAGATAGTGGTGTTTGTATTTCCATGTTTATAGAGATAGCGGTGTAGTTATTTCCATGTTTATAAAGCTCGTGGTGTAGATATTTCCATCTTTATACAGATGGCAGTGTAGATATTTCCATGTTTATACAGATAGCAGTATAGATATTAACATGTCTATAGAGGTAGCGGTGTAGATATATCCATATTTATAGAGATTGCGCTGTAGATATTTCCATGTTTATACAGATGGCAGTGTAGATATTTCCATGTTTATAGAGATGGCGGTGTAGCTATTTCCATGCTTATAGAGATAGCGGTGTACTTATATACATGTTCATAGAGATAGCAGTGAGGATATTTCCGTGTTTCTACAGATAGCCTTGTAGATATTTCCATTTTTATAGAGATAGCAGTTTAGATATTTCATATTTATACAGATAGCGGTGTAGATATTTCCATGTTTATACAGATTGCGGTGTAGATATTTCCATATTTATACACATGACTGTGTAGATATTTCCATCTTTATAAAGACGGCTTTGTAGATATTTCCATGTTTATAGAGATAGCGGTGCAGATATTTCCATGTTTATACAGATAGCGGTGTAAATATTTCCATGTTTATACAGATCATGCTGTAGATATTTCCATCTTTATACAGATACCGGTGTAGATATTTTCATGTTTATACAGACCGCAGTGTAGTTGTTTCCATGTTTATAGAGATAGCGGTGTAGATATTTCCACGTTTGTACAGATGGCGGTGTTGATGTTTCCAACTATACACAGATTGCCGTGTAGGTATTTCCATGTGTATACAGATGGCATTGTAGACATTTCCATGTTTCTAGAGATGGTGGTGTAGATATTTCCATGTTTATACAGATGACTGTATAGGTATTTCCATGTTTTTACAGATGGCGTTGTAGATATTTCCATGTTTATAGAGATAGCAGTGTAGATACTTCCATGCTTCTGCATATGGCAATGTAGGTATTTCCATGTTTATTCAGATAACGGTGTAGATATTTCCATGTTTATACAGATAGCGGTGTAAATATTTCCATGTTTATACAGATCACGGTGTAGATATTTCCATGTTTATACAGATAGCGATGTAGATATTTCCATGTTTATACAGACCGCGGTGTAAATATTTCCATGTTTATACAGACCGCGGTGTAGATATTTCCATGTTTATACAGATTGCGGTGCAGATATTTCCATGTTTGTACAGATGGCGGCATTGATATTTCCATCTATACACAGATGACAGTGTAGATATTTCCATGTTTATACAGATGGCGGTGCAGATATTTCCATGGATATGTAGATAGAGGTGTAGATATTTGCATGTTTATACAGATACCATTGTAGTTATTTCCATGTTTATATAGATAGCGGTGCAGATATTTCCATGTATATACACATGGCTGTGTAGATATTTCCATGTTTATACAGGTAGATTTGTAGATATTTCCATGTTTATGCAGATCTCGCTGTAGGTGTTTCAATCTTTCAACAGATGACAGTGTAGTTGTTTCTATGTTTATAGAGATGGCGGTGTAGATATTTACATGTTTATACAGACGGCGGTGTAGATATTTCCATGTTTATGCTGATGGCGGTGTAGATATTTACATGTTTATAGAGATGGCGTTTTAGATATTTCTATGTTTATAGAGATAGCGGTGTAGATATTTCCATGTTTATATAGATAGCGGTGTAGGTATTTCCATGTTTATACAGATAGCATTGTAGATATTTCCATGTTTATACAGATAGCGGTCTAGATATTTCCATGTTTATTCAGATAGTGGTGTAGATATTTCCATGTTTCTGCAATTGACTGTGTAGTTATTTCCATGTTTATACAGATGGCGGTGTAGATATTTCCATGTTTCTAGAGATAGCCAAGTAGATATTTCCACGTTTATACAGCTAGCGGTGGAAATATTTCCATGTTTATAGAGATAGCGGTGTAGATATTTCCATATTTTTACAGATAGCGGTGTAGATTCTTCCATGTTAATACACATAGCGGTGTAGACATTTCCATGTTTATACAGATTGCGGTGTAGATATTTCCATGTTTATAAAGATAGCGGTGTAGATATTTCCATGTTTATACAGATAGTGGTGTACATATTGCCATGTTTATACACATGGAGGTGTAGATATTTCCATGTTTATGCAGATGGCTGTGTAGATATTTCCATGTTTTTACAGATGGAGGTGTAGATATTTTCATGTTTATACATATAGCGGTGTGGCTATTTCCATGTTTATACAGATAGCAGTGTAGATATTTCCATGTTTATAGAGATGGCTGTGTAGATATTTCCATGTTTATACAGATGGCAGTGTAGATATTTCCATGTTTATACAGATGGAAGTGTAGATATTTCCATGTTTATACAGATAGTGGTGTAGATTTTTCCATGTTTATAAAGATGACTTTGTAGGTATTTCCATGTTTATACAGATGGCGATGTAGATATTTCCATGTTTATGGAGACAGCCATGTAGATATTTCCATGTTTATGCAGATAGCAGTGCAGATATTTCCGTGTTTATACAGATAGCGGTGTAGATATTTGCATGTTTACAGAGATAGCTGTGTGGATATTTCCATAATTGCGCATATTGCGGGGTAGATATTTCCATCTTTACGCAGATAGTGGTGTACATATTTCCATGTTTTCACAGATAGCTGTGAAGGTATTCCCATGTTTACACAGATAGTGTTGTAGATATTTCCATGTTTATACAGGTAGCGGTGTAGATATTTCCATGTTTACAAAGATAACGGTGTAGAAATTTCCATGTTTATAGAGATCGCTCTGGAGATATTTCCATGTTTATACAGATAGCGACGTAGATATTTCCATGTTTATACAGATAGCTGTGTAGATATTTCCATGTTTATACAGATAGCGGTGGAGATATTTCCATATTTATACAGATAGCGTCGTAGATATTTCCATGTTTATACAGATAGCGTCGTAGATATTTCCATGTTCATACAGATAGCGGTGTAGATATTTCCATGTTTATAAAGAAAGCAGTGTAGATATTTCCATGTTTATACAGATAGCGGTGTAGATATTTCCATGTTTACACAGATATTGTTGTAGGTATTTCCATGTTTATACAGATAGCAATGTAGGTATTTCAATATTGATAGACATAGCGGTGTAGATATTTCCATGTTTATGCAGATAGTGGTGTAGACATTTCCATGTTTATACAGATAGCGGTGTAGACAATTCCATGTTTATACAGATCGTGGTGTAGATATTTCCACGTTTATACAGATAGCGGTGCAGATATTTCCATGTTTATACAGATAACGGGGTAGATATTTCCATGTTTACAGAGATAGCGGTTTAGATATTTTGATATTTGCACAGATTGGGGTGTACATATTTTCATCTTTACACAGATAGCGTTGTACATATTTCCATGTCTACACAAATAGCTGTGTAGATATTTCCATGTTTACACTGATATTGTTGCATATATTTCCACGTTTATACAGATAGCGGTGTAGATATTTCCACGTTTTACAGATAGCGGTGTAGATATTTACATGTTTATGCAGATAGCGGTGTAGATATTTCCATGTTTACAGAGATAGCGGTGTAGATATTTCCATCTTTGCACAGATTGCGGTGTGGATATTTCCATCTTTACACAGATTGCTGTGTAGATATTTCCAAGTTTACACAGATAGCTGTGTAGGTATTTCCATGTTTACACTGATAGCATTGTAGATGTTTCCATGTTTATACAGATAGAGGTGTTGGTATTTCCATGTTTTTACAGCAAGCGGTGTAGATATTTTCAAGTTTATACAGCTCGCGGTGTAGATATTTCCATCTTTATACAGATTGCGGTGTAGATATTTCCATCTTTATGCAGATAGTGGTGCAGATATTTCCATGTTTACAGAGATAGCGGTGTAGATATTTGCATCCTTCCACAGATTGTAGTATAGATATTTCTATCTTTACACAGATAGCTATGTAGATATTTCCAAGTTTACACAGATAGCTGTGTAGATATTTCCATTTTTACACAGATAGCATTGTAGATATTTCCATGTTTATACAGATAGCGGTGTAGATATTTCCATGGTTATAGAGATGGCGGTGTAGATATTTGCATGTTTATAGAGATTGCGGTGTAGATATTTCCATGTTTATAGGATGGCGGTGTAGGTATTTCCATGTTTATAGAGATAGCGGTGTAGATATTTCCATATTTATACAGATAGCGGTGTAGGTATTTCCATGTATATACAGATGGCGTTGCAGATATTTCCATGTTTATACAGATGGTGGAGTAGTGATTTCCTTGATTATACACATAGCAGTGTAGATATTTCCATGTTTATACAGATAGTGGTGTAGATATTTCCATGTTTATACAGATATCGGTGTTGGTATTTCCATGTTTATACAGCTCGCGGTGTAGATATTTCAATCTTTATATAGACGGCAGTGTAGATATTTCCATCTTTATACAGATAGCGGTGTAGATATTTCCATGTTTATACAGATAGCGGTGCAGTTATTTCCATGTGTATACAGATGGCAATGTAGATATTTCCAGGTTTATACAGATGACTGTGTAGATATTTTCATGTTTTTACACATGGCGGTGTAGATATTTCCATGTTTTTACAGATATCGTTGTAGATATTTCCATGTTTACACATATAGCGGTGTAGATATTTCCATCTTTTTACAGGTGGCATTGTAGATATTTCCATGTTTATACAGATGGCGGTGTAGATATTTCCATGTTTAAATTGATGGTGGTGTAGATATTACCATGTTTATACAGATAGCGGTGTAGATATTTCCATGTTTATACAGATCGTGGTGAAGATATTTCCATGTTTATACAGATCGCGGTGTAGATATTTCCATGTTTATACAGATAGAGGTGTAGATATTTCCATGTTTTCACAGATGTTGGTGTAGATATTTCCGTGTTTATAAACATGGCGGAGTAGATACTTCCATCTTTATGGAGATGGCAGTGTAGATATTTTCATGTTTATAGAGATGGCGGTGTAGATTTTTCCATATTTATAGAGATAGCGGTGTAGATATTTCCATCTTTCTACAGATGGCAGTGTAGATAATTCCATGTTTATACAGATGGCGGTGTAGTTATTTCCATATTTATACAGATGACTGTGTAGATATTTCCATGTGTATACAGATGGTATTGTAGTTATTTCCATGTTTATACAGATGGTGGTGTAGATATTTCCATGTTTATTCAGATGACTTTGTAGATATTTCCATGTTTTTAGAGATGGCAGTGTAGGTATTTCACTGTTTATAGATATGGCGCTGTAGATATTTCCATGTTTATACAGATGGCGGTGTAGATATTTCCATGTTTATAGAGATAGCGGTGTAGACATTTCCATATTTATACAGATAACGGTGTAGCAATTTCCATGTTTATACAGATAGCGGTGTAAATATTTCCATGTTCATACAGATCACGGTTTAGATATTTCCATGTTTATAGAGATAGCGGTGTAGATATTTCCATGTTTATACAGATAGCGGTTTAGATATTTCCATGTTTATACAGACCGCGGTGTAGATATTTCCATGTTTATACAGATAGTGGTGCACATATTTCCATGTTTGTAAAGATGGCGGTGTTGATATTTGCGTCTATACACAGATGACCGCGTAGATATTTCCATGTTTATACAGATGGCGGCGCAGATATTTCCATGGATATGTAGATGGCGTTGTAGATATTTCCATGTTTATACCGATAGCGGTGTTGTTATTTCCATGTTAATACAGATAGCGGTGTAGATATTTCCATGGTTACAGATAGCGGTGTAGATATTTCCATGTTTATACAGACCGCGGTGTAGATATTTCCATGTTTATACAGATAGCGGTGCAGATATTTCCATGTTTCTAAAGATGGCGGTGTTGATGTTTCCATCTATACACAGATCACCGCGTAGATATTTCCATGTTTATACAGATGGCGGCGCAGATATTTCCATGGATATGTAGATGGTGCTGTAGATATTTCCATGTTTATTCCAATAGCGGTGTTGTTATTTCCACGTTAATACAGATAGCAGTGTAGATATTTCCATGTATATACAGATGGCTGTGTAGATATTTCCATGTTTATACAGATGGCTTTGTAGATATTTCCATGTTTATACAGATGACTTTGTAGGTATTTCCATGTTTATACAGATGGCGGTGTAGATATTTCCATGTTTATAGAGATTGCTGGGTAGATATTTCCATGTTTACAGATAGCGGTGTAGATATTTCCATGTTTATGCAGATGACTTTGTAGTTATTTCCATGTTTATACAGATGGCGGTGTAGATATTTCCATGTTTATAGAGATAGCTGTGTAGATATTTCCATGTTTATACAGATGACTTTGTAAGTATTTCCATGTTTATACAGATGGCGGTGTAGATATATCCATGTTTATAGAGATAGCTGTGTAGATATTTCCATGTTTACAGATAGCGGTGTATATATTTCCATGTTTATACAGATGTCGGTGTAGATATTTCCATGTTTATACAGATCGTAGTGTAGATATTTCCATGTTTATAGAGATAGCGGTGTAAATATTTCCATGTTTATACAGATCACGGTGTAGATATTTCCATGTTTATAGAGATAGCGGTATAGATATTTCCATGTTCATACAGATAGCAGTGTAGATATTTCCATGTTTATACAGACCATGGTGTATATAATTCCATGTTTATACAGATAGCGGTGAAGATATTTCCATGTTTGTACAGATGGAGGTGTTGATATTTCCATCTATACACAGATGACCGTGTAGATATTTCTATGTTTATACAGATGGCGGTGCAGATATTTCCATGGATATGTAGATGGCGGTGTAGATATTTCCATGTTTATACAGATAGCGGTGTAGTTATTTCCATGTTTATATAGATAGCGGTGTAGATATTTCCATGTATATACACATGGCTGTGAAGATATTTCCATGTTTATACAGATGGCGGTGTAGGTATTTCCATGATTATACAGATAACTTTTTAAGTATTTCCATGTTTATACAGATGGCGGTGTAGATATTTCGATGTTTATAGAGATAGCATTGGAGATATTTCCATGTTTATACAGATAGCGGTGTAGATATTTCCATGTTTATACTGATCGTGGTGTAGATATTTCCATGTTTATAGAGATGGCGGTGTAGATATTTCCATGTTCATAGAGATAGCGGTGTTGATTTTTCCATGTTTATAGATATAGCGGTGTGGATATTTCCATGTTTATACAGATAGGGGTGTAAATATTTCCATGTTTATAGAGATGGCGGTGAAGATATTTCCATGTTTATACAGATCACGGTGTAGATATTTCCTTGTTTATACAAATAGCGGTGTAGTTATTACCATGTTTATACAGATGGCGGTGTAGATATTTCCATGTATATACAGATGGCTGTGTAGATATTTCCATGTTTATACAGATGGCGGTGTAGATATTTCCATGTTTTTAGAGATAGCTGTGTAGATATTTCCATGTTTATACAGATGGCAGTGTAGATATTTCCATGTTTATACAGATCGCGGTGTAGATATTTCCATGTTTATACAGATAGCGGTGTAGATATTTCCATGTTTTTACAGATATCGGTGTAGATATTTCCATGTTTACACAGATTGCGGTGTAGATATTTCCATCTTTCTACAGATGGCATTGTAGATATTTCCATGTTTATACAGATGGCGGTGTAGATATTTCCATGTTTAAATTGATGGTGGTGTAGATATTACCATGTTTATACAGATAGCGGTGTAGATATTTCCATGTTTATACAGATCGTGGTCAAGATATTTCCATGTTTATACAGATCGCGGTGTAGATATTTCCATGTTTATACAGATAGCGGTGTAGATATTTCCATGTTTTCACTGATGGTGGTGTAGATATTTCCGTGTTTCTACACATGGCGGAGTAGATACTTCCATCTTTATGGAGATGGCAGTGTAGATATTTTCATGCTTATAGAGATGGCGGTGTAGATATTTCCATATTTATAGAGATAGCGGTGTAGATATTTCCATCTTTCTACAGATGGCAGTGTAGATAATTCCATGTTTATACAGATGGCGGTGTAGTTATTTCCATATTTATACAGATGACTGTGTAGATATTTCCATGTGTATACAGATGGTATTGTAGTTATTTCCATGTTTATACAGATGGTGGTGTAGATATTTCCATGTTTATTCAGATGACTTTGTAGATATTTCCATGTTTTTACAGATGGAAGTGTCGATATTTCAATGTTTAAAGAGATGGCGCTGTAGATATTTCCATGTTTATACAGATGGCGGTGTAGATATTTCCATGTTTACAGAGATAGCGGTGTAGACATTTCCATATTTATACAGATAACGGTGTACAAATTTCCATGTTTATACAGATAGCGGTGTAAATATTTCCATGTTTATACAGATCACGGTTTAGATATTTCCATGTTTATAGAGAGAGCGGTGTAGATATTTCCATGTTTATACAGATAGCGGTTTAGATATTTCCATGTTTATACAGACCGCGGTGTAGGTATTTCCATGTTTATACAGATAACGGTGCAGATATTTCCATGTTTGTAAAGATGGCGGTGTTGATATTTCCATCTATACACAGATGACCGCGCAGATATTTCCATGTTTATACAGATGGCGGCGCAGATATTTCCATGGATATTTAGACGGCGTTGTAGTTATTTCCATGATTATCCCGATAGCGGTGTTGTTATTTCCACGTTAATACAGGTAGCGGTGAAGATATTTCCATGTATATACAGATGGCTGTGTACATATTTCCATGTTTATACAGATGGCTTTGTAGATATTTCCATGTTTATACAGATGACTTTGTAGGTATTTCCATGTTTATACAGATGGCGGTGTAGATATTTCCATGTTTATAGAGATAGCTGTGTAGATATTTCCATGTTTACAGATAGCGGTGTAGATATTTCCATGTTTATACAGATGGTGGTGTAGATATTTCAATGTTTATACAGATCGTGGTGTAGATATTTCCATGTTAATACAGATAGCGGTGTAAAAATTTCCATGTTTATACAGATTACGGTGTAGATATTTCCATGTTTATACAGATAGCGGTATAGATATTTCCATGTTTATACAGATAGCAGTGTAGATATTTCCATGTATATACAGACCGCGGTGTAGATATTTCCATATTTATACAGATAGTGGTGAAGATATTTCCATGTTTCTACAGATGGAGGTGTTGATATTTCCATCTATACACAGATGTCCGTGTAGATATTTCCATGTTTATACAGATGGTGGTGCAGATATTTCCATGGATATGTAGATGGCGGTGTAGATATTTCCATGTTTATACAGATTGCGGTGTAGTTATTTCCATGTTTATATAGATAGCGGTGTAGATATTTCCATGTATATACACATGGCTGTGTAGATATTTCCATGTTCATACAGACCGCGGTGTAGATATTTCCATGTTTATACAGATAGCGGTGCAGATATTTCCATGTTCGTAAAGATGGCGGTGTTCATATTTCCATCTATACACAGATGACCGCGTAGATATTTCCATGTTTATACAGTTGGCGGCGCAGATATTTCCATGGATATGTAGATGGCGTTGTAGATATTTCCATGTTTATACCGATAGCGGTGTTGTTATTTCCACGTTAATACAGATAGCGGTGTAGATATTTCCATGTATATACAGATGGCTGTGTAGATATTTCCATGTTTATACAGATGGTTTTGTAGATATTTCCATGTTTATACAGACGACTTTGTAGGTATTTCCATGTTTATACAGACGGCGGTGTAGATATTTCCATGTTTATAGAGGTTGCTGTGTAGATATTTCCATGTTTACAGATAGCGGTGTAGATATTTCCATGTTTATACAGATGGCGGTGTAGATATTTCCACGTTTATACACATCGTGGTGTAGATATTTCCATGTTTATACAGATAGCGGTGTAAATATTTCCATGTTTATACAGATCACGGTGTAGATATTTCCATGTTTATAGAGATAGCGGTATAGATATTTCCATGTTTATACAGATAGCAGTGTAGATATTTCCATGTTTATACAGACCGCGGTGTTGATAATTCCATATATATACAGATAGCCGTGAAGATATTTCCATGTTTGTACAGATGGAGGTGTTGATATTTCTAACTATACACAGATGACCGTGTAGATATTTCCATGTTTATACAGATGGCGGTGCATATATTTCCATGGATATGTAGATGGCGGTGTAGATATTTCCATGTTTATACAGATAGGGGTGTAGTTATTTCCATGTTTATATACATAGCGGTGTAGATATTTCCATGTTTTCACAGATGGTGTTGTAGATATTTCCGTGTTTATACACATGGCGGAGTAGATTCTTCCATCTTTATGGAGATGGCAGTGTAGATATTTTCATGTTTATAGAGATGGCGGTGTAGATATTTCCATATTTATAGAGATAGCGGTGTAGATATTTCCATCTTTCCACACATGGCAGTGTAGATAATTCCATGTTTACACAGATGGCGGTGTAGTTATTTCCATAATTATACAGATGACTGTGTAGATATTTCCATGTGTATACAGATGGTATTGTAGTTATTTCCATGTTTATACAGATGGTGGTGTAGATATTTCCATGTTTATTCAGATGACTTTGTAGATATTTCCATGTTTTTACAGATGGCAGTGTAGATATTTCAATGTTTATAGAGATGGCGCTGTAGATATTTCCATGTTTATACAGATGGCGGTGTAGATATTTCCATGTTTATAGAGATAGCGGTGTAGACATTTCCATATTTATACAGATAACGGTGTAGAAATTTCCATGTTTATACAGATAGCGGTGTAAATATTTCCATGTTCATACAGATCACGGTTTAGATATTTCCATGTTTATAGAGATAGCGGTGTAGATTTTTCCATGTTTATGCAGATAGCGGTTTAGATATTTCCATGTTTATACAGACCGCGGTGTAGATATTTCCATGTTTATACAGATAGGGGTGCAGATATTTCCATGTTTGTAAAGATGGCGGTGTTGATATTTCCATCTATACACAGATGACCGCGTAGATATTTTCATGTTTATACAGATGGCGGCGCAGATATTTCCATGGATATGTAGATGGCGTTGTAGATATTTCCATGTTTATACCGAGAGCGGTGTTGTTATTTCCACGTTAATACAGATAGCTGTGTAGATATTTCCATGTATATACAGATGGCTGTGTAGATATTTCCATGTTTATACAGATGGCTTTGTAGATATTTCCATGTTTATACAGATGACTTTGTAGCTATTTCCATGTTTATACAGATGGCGGTGTAGATATTTCGATGTTTATAGAGATAGCAGTGGAGATATTTCCATGTTTATACAGATAGCGGTGTAGATATTTCCATGTTTATACTGATCGTGGTGTAGATATTTCCATGTTTATAGAGATGGCGGTGTAGATATTTCCATGTTCATAGAGATAGCGGTGTTGATTTTTCCATGTTTATAGAGATAGCGGTGTGGATATTTCCATGTTTATACAGATAGGGGTGTAGATATTTCCATGTTTATAGAGATGGCGGTGAGGATATTTCCATGTTTATACAGATCACGGTGAAAATATTTCCTTGTTTATACAAATAGCGGTGTAGTTATTACCATGTTTATACAGATGGCGGTGTAGATATTTCCATGTATATACAGATGGCTGTGTAGATATTTCCATGTTTATACAGATGGCGGTGTAGATATCTCCATGTTTTTAGAGATAGCTGTGTAGATATTTCCATGTTATACAGATCGCGGTGTAGATATTTCCATCTTTCTAGAGATGGCATTGTAGATATTTCCATGTTTATACAGATGGCAGTGTAGATATTTCCATGTGTAAATTGATGGTGGTGTAGATATTACCATGTTTATACAGATAGCGGTGTAGATATTTCCATGTTTATACAGATCGTGGTGAAGATATTTCCATGTTTATACAGATCGCGGTGTAGATATTTCCATGTTTATACAGATAGCGCTGTAGATATTTCCATGTTTTCACTGATGGTGGTGTAGATATTTCCGTGTTTATACACATGGCGGAGTAGATACTTCCATCTTTATGGAGATGGCAGTGTAGATATTTTCATGTTTATAGAGATGGCGGTGTAGATATTTCCATATTTATCGAGATAGCGGTGTAGATATTTCCATCTTTCTACAGATGGCAGTGTAGATAATTCCGTGTTTATACAGATGGCGGTGTCGTTATTTCCATATTTATACAGATGACTGTGTAGATATTTCCATGTGTATACAGATGGTATTGTAGTTATTTCCATGTTTATACAGATGGTTGTGTAGATATTTCCATGTTTATTCAGATGACTTTGTAGATATTTCCACGTTTTTACAGATGGCAGTGTAGATATTTCAATGTTTATAGAGATGGCGCTGTAGATATTTCCAGGTTTATACAGATGGCGGTGTAGATATTTCAATGTTTATAGAGATAGCGGTGTAGACATTTCCATATTTATACTGCTAACGGTGTAGAAATTTCCATGTTTATACAGATAGCGGTGTAAATATTTCCATGTTTATACAGATCACGGTTTAGATATTTCCATGTTTATAGAGATAGCGGTGTAGATATTTCCATGTTTATACAGAAAGCGGTTTAGATATTTCTATGTTTATACAGACCGCGGTGTAGATATTTCCACGTTTATACAGATAGCGGTGCAGATATTTCCATGTTTGTAAAGATGGCGGTGTTGATATTTCCATCTATACACAGATGACCGCGTAGATATTTCCATGTTTATACAGATGGCAGCGCAGATATTTCCATGGATATGTAGATGGCGTTGTAAATATTTCCATGTTTATTCCGATAGCGGTGTTGTTATTTCCACGTTTATACAGATAGCGGTGTAGATATTTCCATGTATGTACGGATGGCTGTGTAGATATTTCCATGTTTTTACAGATGGCTTTGTAGATATTTCCATGTTTATACAGATGACTTTGTAGGTATTTCCATGTTTATACAGATGTCGGTGTAGATAGTTCCATGTTTATAGAGATAGCTGTGTAGATATTTCCATGTTTACAGATAGCGGTGTAGATATTTCCATGTTTATACAGATGGCGGTGTAGATATTTCCACGTTTATACACATCGTGGTGTAGATATTTCCATGTTTATACAGATGGCGGTGTAGATATTTCCATGTTTATAGAGATAGCTTTGTAGATATTTCCAAGTTTACAGATAGCGGTGTAGATATTTCCATGTTTATACAGATAGCGGTGTAGTTATTTCCATGTTTATATAGATAGCGGTGTAGATATTTCCATTTATATACACATGGCTGTGTAGATATTTCCATATTCATACAGACTGCGGTGTAGATATTTCCATGTTTATACAGATAGCGGTGAAGATATTTCCATGTTTGTACAGATGGAGGTGTTGATATTTCCATCTATACACAGATGACCGTGTAGATATTTCCATGTTTATACAGATGGCGGTGCAGATATTTCCATGGACATGTAGATGGCGGTGTAGATATTTCCATGTTTATACAGATAGCGGTGTAGTTATTTCCATGTTTATATACATAGCGGTGTAGCTATTTCCATGTTTTCACATATGGTGGTGTAGATATTTCCGTGTTTATACACATGGCGGTGTTGATACTTCCATCTTTATGGAGATGGCAGGGTAGATATTTTCATGTTTGTAGAGATGGCGGTGTAGATATTTCCATATTTATAGAGATAGCGGTGTAGATATTTCCATCTTTCTACAGATGGCAGTGTAGATAATTCCATGTTTATACAGATGGCGGTGTAGTTATTTCCATATTTATACAGATGACTGTGTAGATATTTCCATGTGTATACAGATGGTATTGTAGTTATTTCCATGTTTATACAGATGGTGGTGTAGATATTTTCATGTTTATTCAGATGATTTTGTAGATATTTCCATGTTTTTACAGATGGCAGTGTAGATATTTCAATGTTTATAGAGATGGCGCTGTAGATATTTCCATGTTTATACAGATGGTGGTGTAGATATTTCCATGTTTATAGAGATAGCGGTGTAGACATTTCCATATTTATACAGATAACGGTGTAGAAATTTCCATGTTTATACAGATAGCGTTGTAAATATTTCCATGTTTATACAGATCACGGTTTAGATATTTCCATGTTTATAGAGATAGCGGTGTAGATATTTCCACGTTTATACAGATAGCGGTTTAGATATTTCCATGTTTATACAGACCGTGGTGTAGATATTTCCATGTTTATACAGATAGCGGTGCAGATATTTCCATGTTTGTAAAGATGGCGGTGTTGATATTTCCATCTATACACAGATGACCGCGTAGATATTTTCATGTTTATACAGATGGCGGCGCAGATATTTCCATGGATATGTAGATGGCGTTGTAGATATTTCCATGTTTATACCGAGAGCGGTGTTTTTATTTCCACGTTAATACAGATAGCTGTGTAGATATTTCCATGTATATACAGATGGCTGTGTAGATATTTCCGTGTTTATGCAGATGGCTTTGTAGATATTTCCATGTTTATACAGATGACTTTGTAGGTATTTCTATGTTTATACAGATGGCGGTGTAGATATTTCCATGTTTATAGAGATAGCTGTGTAGATATTTCCATGTTTACAGAGAACGGTGTAGATATTTCCATGTTTATACAGATGGCGGTGTAGATATTTCCATGTTTATACAGATCGTGGTGTAGATATTTCCGTGTTTATACAGACAGCGGTGTAAATATTTCCATGTTTATACAGATCACGGTGTAGATATTTCCATGTTTTTAGAGATAGCGGTATAGATATTTCCAGGTTTATACAGATAGCAGTGTAGATATTTCCATGTATATACAGACCGCGCTGTAGATATTTCCATGTTTATAGAGATAGCGGTGAAGATATTTCCATGTTTGTACAGATGGAGGTGTTGATATTTCCATGTTTATACAGATGGCTTTGTAGATATTTCCATGTTTATACAGATGACTTTGTAGGTTTTTCCATGTTTATACAGATGGCGGTGTAGATATTTCCATGTTTATAGAGATAGCTGTGTAGATATTTCCATGTTTACAGATAGCGGTGTAGATATTTCCATGTTTATACAGATGGTGGTGTAGATATTTCAATGTTTATACAGATCGTGGTGTAGATATTTCCATGTTTATACAGATAGCGGTGTAAAAATTTCCATGTTTATACAGATCACGGTGTAGATATTTCCATGTTTATACAGATAGCGGTATAGATATTTCCATGTTTATACAGATAGCAGGGTAGATATTTCCATGTATATACAGACCGCGGTGTAGATATTTCCATATTTATACAGATAGCAGTGAAGATATTTCCATGTTTCTACAGATGGAGGTGTTGATATTTCCATCTATACACAGATGTCCGTGTAGATATTTCCATGTTTATACAGATGGCGGTGCAGATATTTCCATGGATATGTAGATGGCGGTGTAGATATTTCCATGTTTATACAGATAGCGGTGTAGTTATTTCCATGTTTATATAGATAGCGGTGTAGATATTTCCATGTATATACACATGGCTGTGTAGATATTTCCATGTTTATAAGACTGCGGTGTAGATATTTCCATGTTTATACAGATAACTTTGTAAGTATTTCCATGTTTATACAGATGGCGGTGTAGATATTTTGATGTTTATAGAGACCGTGGTGTTGATATTTCCATGTTTATACAGATACCGGTGTAGATATTTCTTATGATTATACAGACCGCAGTGTAGATATTTCCGTGTTTATAGAGATAGCAGTGTAGATATTTCCAAGTTTGTACAGATGGCGGTGTTCATGTTTCCATCTATACACAGATTACTGTGTAGGTATTTCCATGTGTATACAGATGGCATTGTAGATATTTCCATGTTTATACAGATGGTGGTGTAGATATTTCCATGATGCACAGATGACTTTATAGGTATTTCCATGTTGATACAGATGGCGGTGAAGATATTTACATGTTTATACGGATAACGGTGTAGATATTTCCATGTTTATACAGATCGTGGTGAAGATATTTCCATGTTTATACAGATCGCGGTGTAGATATTTCCATGTTTATACAGATCGCGATGTAGATATTTCCATGTTTATACAGATAGCGGTGTAGATATTTCCATGTTTATACAGATAGCGGTGTAGATATTTCCATGTTTATAGAGATAGCGGTGTAGGTATTTCCATGTTTATAGACATAGCGGTGTAGATATTTCCATGTTTATATAGATAGTGTTGTAGATATTTCCATGTTTATACCGATAGCGGTGTTGGTATTTCCAGTTTATACAGATAGCGATGTAGATATTTCCATGTTTATACAGCTCGCGGGGCAGATATTTATATCTTTATACAGATGGCATTGTAGATATTTCGTTATTCACACTGATGTCGGTGTAGATGTTTCCACGTTTATACAGATCGCGGTGTAGATATTTCCATGTTTATACAGATGGCGGTGTAGATATTTCGATGTTTATAGAGATCGTGTTGTAGATATTTCCATGTTTATACAGACACCGGTGTAGATATTTCTTATGATTATACAGACCGCAGTGTAGATATTTCCATGTTTATAGAGATAGCAGTGTAGATATTTCCAAGTTTGTACAGATGGCAGTGTTGATGTTTCCATCTATACACAGATTGCTGTGTAGGTATTTCCATGTGTATACAGATGGCATTGTAGATGTTTCCATGTTTAAACAGATGACTGTATAGGTATTTCCATGTTTGTACAGATGGCAATGTAGATATTTCCATGTTTATAGAGATAGCGGTGTTGATATTTCCATGTTTGTACAGATGGCGGTGTTGATATTTCCATCTAAACACAGATGGCCGTATATATATTTCCATGTTTATACAGATGGCGGCGTAGATATTTCCATGGACATGCAGATGGTGGTGTAGATATTTCCATGTTTATACAGATAGCGGTGTAGATATTTCCATGTTTACACAGATGGTGGTGTAGATATTTCCGTGTTTATACACATGGCGGAGTAGATACTTCCATCTTTATGGAGATGGCAGTGTAGATATTTTCATGTTTATAGAGATGGCCGTGTAGATATTTCCATCTTTCTACAGATGGCATTGTAGATATTTCCATGTTTATACAGATGGCGGTGTAGATATTTCCATGTTTAAATTGATGGTGGTGTAGGTATTACCATGTTTATACAGATAGCGGTGTAGATATTTCCATGTTTATACAGATCGTGGTGAAGATATTTCCATGTTTATACAGATCACGGTGTAGATATTTCCATGTTTATACAGATAGCGGTGTAGATATTTCCATGTTTTCACAGATGGTGGTGTAGATATTTCCGTGTTTATACACATGGCGGAGTAGGTCCTTCCATCTTTATGGAGATGGCAGTGTAGATATTTTCATGTTTATAGAGATGGCGGTGTAGATATTTCCATATTTATCGAGATAGCGGTGTAGATATTTCCATCTTTCTACAGATGGCAGTGTAGATAATTCCATGTTTATACAGATGGCGGTGTAGTTATTTCCATATTTATACAGATGACTGTGTAGATATTTCCATGTTTATACAGATGGTATTGTAGTTATTTCCATGTTTATACAGATGGTGGTGTAGATACTTCCATGTTTATTCAGATGACTTTGTAGATATTTCCATGTTTTTACAGATAGCAGTGTAGATATTTCAATGTTTATAGAGATGGCGCTGTAGATATTTCCATGTTTATACAGATGGCGGTGTAGATATTTCCATGTTTATAGAGATAGCGGTGTAGACATTTCCATATTTATACAGATAACGGTGCAGAAATTTCCATGTTTATACAGATAGTGGTGTAAATATTTCCATATTTATACAGATCACGGTTTAGATATTTCCAAGTTTATACAGATAGCGGTGTAGATATTTCCATGTTTATACAGATAACGTTTTAGATATTTCCATGTTTATACAGACCGCGTTGTAGATATTTCCATGTTTATACAGATAGCGGTGCAGATATTTCCATGTTTGTAAAGATGGCTGTGTTGATATTTCCATCTATACACTGAAGACCGCGTAGATATTTCCATGTTTATACAGATGGCGGCGCAGATATTTCCATGGATATGTAGATGGCGTTGTAGATATTTCCATGTTTATACCGATAGCGGTGTTGTTATTTCCACGTTTATACAGATAGCGGTGTAGATATTTCCATGTATATACAGATGGCTGTGTAGATATTTCCATGTTTATACAGATGGCTTTGTAGATATTTCCATGTTTATACAGATGACTTTGTAGGTATTTCCATGTTTATACAGATGGCGGTGTTGATATTTCCATGTTTAGAGAGATAGCTGTATAGATATTTCCATTCTTACAGATAGCGGTGTAGATATTTCCATGTTTATACAGATGGCGGTGTAGATATTTCCATGTTTATACAGATCGCGGTGTAGATATTTCCATGTTTATACAGATAGCGGTGTAAATATTTCCATGTTTACACAGATCACGGTGTAGATATTTCCATGTTTATAGAGATAGCGGTGTAGATACTTCCATGTTTATACAGATAGCAGTGTGGATATTTCCATGTTTACACAGACCGCGGTGTAGATATTTACATGTTTATACAGATAGCGGTGAAGATATTTCCAGGTTTGCACAGATAGCGGTGTTGATATTTCCATCTATACACAGATGAACGTGTAGATATTTCCGTGTTTATACAGATGGCGGTGCAGATATTTCCATGGATATGTAGATGGCAGTGTAGATATTTCCATGTTTGTACAGATAGTGGTGTAGTTATTTCCATGTTTATATAGATAGCGGTGTAGATATTTCCATGTATATACACATGGCTGTGTAGATATTTCCATGTTAATACAGATGGCGGTGTAGATATTTCCATGTTTATACAGATAACTTTGTAAGTATTTCCATGTTTATACAGATGGCGGTGTAGATATTTTGATGTTTATATAGATAGAAGTGGAGATATTTCCATGTTTATACAGATAGCAGTGTAGATATTTCCATGTTTATACTGATCGTGGTGTAGGTATTTCCATGTTTATAGAGATAGCGGTGTAGATATTTCCATGTTCATAGAGATAGCGGTGTTGATTTTTCCATGTTTATAGAGATAGCGATGTGGATATTTCCATGTTTATACAGATAGGTTTCTAGATATTTCCATGTTTATAGAGATGGCGGTGAAGTTATTTCTATGTTTATACAGATCACGGTGTAGCTATTTCCTTGTTTATACAAATAGCGTTGTAGTTATTACCATGTTTATACAGATGGCGGTGTAGATATTTCCATGTATATACAGATGTCTGTGTAGATATTTCCATGTTTATGCAGATGGCTTTGTAGATATTTCCATGTTTATACAGATGAATTTGTAGTTATTTCCATGTTTATACAGATGGCGGTGTAGATATTTCCATGTTTATAGAGATAGCTGTGTAGATATTTCCATGTTTATACAGATAGCGGTGTAGATATTTCCATGTTTATACAGTTCACGGTGTAGATATTTCCATGTTTATACAGATCGCGGTGTAGATATTTCCATGTTTATACAGATAGCGGTGTAGATATTTCCATGTTTTTACAGATATCGGTGTAGATATTTCCATGTTTACACAGATTGCGATGTAGATATTTCCATCTTTCTACAGATGGCACTGTAGATATTTCCATGTTTATACAGATGGCGGTGTTGATATTTCCATGTTTATATAGATGGTGGTGTAGATGTTACCATGTTTACACAGAAAACGATGTAGATATTTCCATGTTTATACAGATCGTGGTGAAGATATTTCCATGTTTATACAGATAGGGGTGTAGATATTTCCATGTTCATACAGATCGCTGTGTAGATATTTCCATGTTTATACAGATAGCGGTGTAGATATTTCCATGTTTATACAGATAGCGGTGTAGATATTTCCATGTTTATAGAGATAGCGGTGTACGTATTTCCATGTTTATAGCCATAGCGGTGTAGATATTTCCATGTTTATATAGATGGCGTTGTAGATATTTCCATGTTTATACCGATAGCAGTGTTGGTATTTCCATGTTTATACAGATAGCGATGTAGATATTTCCATGTTCATGCAGCTCGCGGTGCAGATATTTATATCTTTATACTGATGGCATTGTAGATATTTCCTTATTCACACTGATGGCGGTGTAGATGTTTCCATGTTTATACAGATGGCGGAGTAGTTAGTTCCATGTTTATGGAGATGGCAGTGTAGATATTTTCATGTTTATAGAGATGGCGGTGTAGATATTTCCATGTTTATACAGATAGCAGTGTAGATATTTCCATGTTTATACAGATGATGGTGTAGATATTTCCATGTTTATACAGATCGTGGTGTAGATATTTCCATGTTTATACAGATAGCGGTGTAAATATTTCCATGTTTATACAGATCACGGTGTAGATATTTCCATGTTTATAGAGATAGCAGTATAGATATTTCCATGTTTATACAGAGAGCAGTGTAGATATTTCCATGTTTATACAGACCGCGGTGTAGATATTTCCATGTTTATACAGATAGAGGTGAAGATATTTCCATGTTTATACAGATAACTTTGTAAGTATTTCCATGTTTATACAGATGGCGGTGTAGATATTTCAATGTTTATAGAGATAGCAGTGGAGATATTTCCATGTTTATACAGATAGCAGTGGAGATAGTTCCATGTTTATACAGATAGCGGTGTAGATATTTCCATGTTTATACTGATCGTGGTGTAGATATTTCCATGTTTATAGAGATGGTGGTGTAGATATTTCCATGTTCATAGAGATAGCAGTGTTGATTTTTCCATGTTTATAGAGATAGCGGTGTCGATATATCCATGTTTATACAGATAGGGGTGTAGATATTTCCATGTTTATAGAGATGGCGGTGAAGGTATTTCCATGTTTATACAGATCACGGTGTAGATATTTCCTTGTTTATACAAATAGCCATGTAGTTATTACCATGTTTATACAGATGGCGGTGTAGATATTTCCATGTATATACAGATGGCTGTGTAGATATTTCCATGTTTATACAGATGGCGGTGTAGATATTTCCATGTTTATACAGATGACTTTGTAGTTATTTCCATGTTTATACAGATGGCGGTGTAGATATTTCCATGTTTATAGAGATAGCTGTGTAGATATTTCCATGTTTATACAGATGACTTTGTAGGTATTTCCATGTTTATGCAGATGGCGGTGTAGATATTTCCATGTTTATAGAGATAGCTGTGTAGATATTTCCATGTTTACAGAAAGCGGTGTAGATATTTCCATGTTTATACAGATGGCGGTGTAGATATTTCCATGTTTACACAGATCGTGGTGTAGATATTTCCATGTTTATACAGATAGCGGTGTAAATATTTCCATGTTTATACAGATCACGGTGTAGATATTTCCATGTTTATAGAGATAGCGGTATAGATATTTCCATGTTTATACAGATAGCAGTGTAGATATTTCCATGTTATATACAGACCGCGGTGTAGATAATTCCATGTTTATACAGATAGGGGTGAAGATATTTCCATGTTTGTACAGATGGAGGTGTTGATATTTCCATCTATACACAGATGACCGTGTAGATATTTCCATGTTTATACAGATGGCGGTGCAGATATTTCCATGGATATGTAGATGGCGGTGTAGATATTTCCATGTTTATACAGATAGCGGTGTAGTTATTTCCATGTTTATATAGATAGCGGTGTAGATAATTCCATGTATATACACATGGCTGTGTAGATATTTCCATGTTTATACAGATGGCGGTGTTGATATTTCCATGTTTATACAGATAACTTCGTAAGTATTTCCATGTTTATACAGATGGCGGTGTAGATATTTCGATGTTTATAGAGATAGCAGTGGAGATATTTCCATGTTTATACAGATAGCGGTGTAGATATTTCCATGTTTATACTGATCGTGGTGTAGATATTTCCATGTTTATAGAGATGGCCGTGTAGATATTTCCATTTTCATAGAGATAGCGGTGTTGATTTTTCCATGTATATAGAGATAGCGGTGTGGATATTTCCATGTTTATACAGATAGGGGTGTAGATATTTCCATGTTTATAGAGATGGCGGTGAAGATATTTCCATGTTTATACAGATCACGGTGTAGCTATTTCCTTGTTTATACAAATAGTGGTGTAGTTATTACCATGTTTATACAGATGGCGGTGTAGATATTTCCATGTATATACAGATGGCTGTGTAGATATTTCCATGTTTATACAGATGGCGGTGTAGATATTTCCATGTTTATAGAGATAGCTGTGTAGATATTTCCATGTTTATACAGATCGCGGTGTAGATATTTCCATGTTTATACAGATAGCGGTGTAGATATTTCCATGTTTTTACAGATATCGGTGTAGATATTTCCATGTTTACACAGATTGCGGTGTAGATATTTCCATCTTTCTACAGACGGCATTGTAGATATTTCCATGTTTATACAGATGGCGGTGTAGATATTTCCATGTTTAAATTGATGGTGGTGTAGATATTACCATGTTTATACAGATAGCGGTGTAGATATTTCCATGTTTATACAGATCGTGGTGAAGATATTTCCATGTTTATACAGATCGCGGTGTAGTTATTTCCATATTTATACAGATGACTGTGTAGATATTTCCATGTGTATACAGATGGTATTGTAGTTATTTCCATGTTTATACAGATGGTGGTGTAGATATTTCCATGTTTATTCAGATGACTTTGTAGATATTTCCATGTTTTTACAGATGGCAGTGTAGATATTTCAATGTTTATAGAGATGGCGCTGTAGATATTTCCATGTTTATACAGATGGCGGTGTAGATATTTCCATGTTTATAGAGATATTGGTGTAGACATTTCCAAATTTATACAGATAACGGTGTAGAAATTTCCATGTTTATACAGATAGCGTTGTAAATATTTCCATGTTTATACAGAACACGGTTTAGATATTTCCATGTTTATAGAGATAGCGGTGTAGATATTTCCATGTTTATACAGATAGCGGTTTAGATATTTCCATGTTTATACAGACCGCGGTGTAGATATTTCCATGTTTATACAGATAGCGGTGCAGATATTTCCATGTTTGCAAAGATGGCGGTGTTGATATTTCCATCTATACACAGAGGACCGCGTAGATATTTCCATGTTTATACAGATGGCGGCGCAGATATTTCCATGGATATGTAGATGGCGTTGTAGATATTTCCATGTTTATACCGATAGCGGTGTTGTTATTTCCACGTTAATACAGATAGCGGTGTAGATATTTCCATGTATATACAGATGGCTGTGTAGATATTTCCATGTTTATACAGATTTCTTTGTAGATATTTCCAGGTTTTTACAGATGACTTTGTAGGTATTTCCATGTTTATACAGATGGCGGTGTAGATATTTCCATGTTTCTAGAGATAGCTGTGTAGATATTTCCATGTTTACAGATAGCGGTGTAGATATTTCCATGTTTATACAGATGGCGGTGTAGATATTTCCATGTTTATACAGATCGTGGTGTAGATATTTCCATGTTTATACAGATAGCGGTGTAAATATTAGCATGTTTATACAGATCACGGTGTAGATATTTCCATGTTTATAGAGATAGCTGTATAGATATTTCCATGTTTATACAGATAGCAGTGTAGATATTTCCATGTTTATACAGACCGCAGTGTAGATATTTCCATGTTTATACAGATAGCGGTGAAGATATTTCCATGTTTGTACAGATGGAGGTGTTGATATTTCCATCTATACACAGATGACCGTGTAGATATTTCCATGTTTATACAGATGGCGGTGCAGATATTTCCATGGATATGTAGATGGCGGTGTAGATATTTCCATGTTTATACAGATAGCGGTGTAGTTATTTCCATGTTTATATAGATAGCGGTGTAGATATTTCCATGTATATACATATGGCTGTGTAGATATTTCCATGTTTATACAGATAACTTTGTAAGTATTTCCATGTTTATACAGATGGCGGTGTAGATATTTCGATGTTTATAGAGATATCAGTGGAGATATTTCCATGTTTATACAGATAGGGGTGTAGATATTTCCATGTTTATACTGATCGTGGTGTAGATATTTCCATGTTTATAGAGATGGCGGTGTAGATATTTCCATGTTCATAGAGATAGCGGTGTTGATTTTTCCATGTTTATAGAGATAGCGGTGTGGATATTTCCATGTTTATACAGATATGGGTGTAGATATTTCCATGTTTATAGAGATGGCGGTGAAGACCTTTCCATGTTTCTACAGATCACGGTGTAGCTATTTCCTTGTTTATACAAATACCGGTGTAGTTATTACCATGTTTATATAGATGGCGGTGTAGTTATTTCCATGTATATACAGATGGCTGTGTAGATATTTCCATGTTTATACAGATGGCTTTGTAGATATTTCCATGTTTATACAGATGACTTTGTAGGTATTTCCATGTTTATACAGATGGCGGTGTAGATATTTCCATGTTTATAGAAATAGCTGCGTAGATATTTCCATGTTTATACAGATGACTTTGTAGGTATTTCCATGTTTATACAGATGGCGGTGTAGATATTTCCATGTTTATAGAGATAGCTGTGTAGATATTTCCATGTTTACAGATAGTGGTGTAGATATTTCCATGTTTATACAGATGGCGGTGTAGATATTTCCATGTTTATACAGATCGTGCTGTAGATATTTCCATGTTTATACAGATAGCGGTGTAAATATTTCCATGTTTATACAGATCACGGTGTAGATATTTCCATGTTTATAGAGATAGCGGTATAGATATTTCCATGTTTATACAGATAGCAGTGTAGATATTTCCATGTTTATACAGACTGCGGTGTAGATAATTCCATGTTTATACAGATAGCGGTGAAGATATTTCCATGTTTGTACAGATGGAGGTGTTGATATTTCCATCTATACACAGATTACCGTGTAGATATTTCCATGTTTATACAGATGGCGGTGCAGATATTTCCATGGATATGTAGATGGCAGTGTAGATATTTCCATGTTTATACAGATAGCGGTGTAGTTATTTCCATGTTTATATTGATAGCGGTGTAGATATTTCCATGTATATACACATGGCTGCGTAGATATTTCCATGTTTATACAGATGGCGGTGTAGATATTTCCATGTTTATACAGATAACTTTGTAAGTATTTCCAAGTTTATACAGATGGCGGTGTAGATATTTCGATGTTTATAGAGATAGCAGTGGAGATATTTCCATGTTTATACAGATAGCGGTGTAGATATTTCCATGTTTATAGAGATGGCGGTGTAGATATTTCCATGTTCATAGAGATAGCGGTGTTGATTTTTCCATGTTTATAGAGATAGCGGAGTGGATATTTCCATGTTTATACAGATAGGGGTGTAGATATTTCCATGTTTATAGAGATGGCGGTGAAGATATTTCCATGTTTATACAGATCACGGTGTAGCTATTTCCTTGTTTATAAAAATAGCGGTGTAGTTATTACCATGTTTATACAGATGGCGGTGTTGATATTTCCATGTATATACAGATGGCTGTGTAGATATTTCCATGTTTATACAGATAGCGGTGTAGATATTTCCATGTTTATACAGATAGCGGTGTAGATATTTCCATGTTTTCACAGATCGTGGTGTAGATATTTCCGTGTTTATACACATGGCGGAGTAGATACTTCCATCTTTATGGAGATGGCAGTGTAGATATTTTCATGTTTATAGAGATGGTGGTGTAGATATTTCCATATTTATAGAGATAGCGGTGTAGATATTTCCATCTTTCTACAGATGGCAGTGTAGATAATTCCATGTTTATACAGATGGCGGTATAGTTATTTCCATATTTATACAGATGACTGTGTAGATATTTCCATGTGTATACAGATGGTATTGTAGTTATTTCCATGTTTATACAGATGGTGGTGTAGATATTTCCATGTTTATTCAGATGACTTTGTAGATATTTCCATGTTTTTACAGATGGCAGTGTAGATATTTCAATGTTTATAGAGATGGCGCTGTAGATATTTCCATGTTTATACAGATGGCGGTGTAGATATTTCCATGTTTATAGAGATATTGGTGTAGACATTTCCAAATTTATACAGATAACGGTGTAGAAATTTCCATGTTTATACAGATAGCGTTGTAAATATTTCCATGTTTATACAGAACACGGTTTAGATATTTCCATGTTTATAGAGATAGCGGTGTAGATATTTCCATGTTTATACAGATAGCGGTTTAGATATTTCCATGTTTATACAGACCGCGGTGTAGATATTTCCATGTTTATACAGATAGCGGTGCAGATATTTCCATGTTTGCAAAGATGGCGGTGTTGATATTTCCATCTATACACAGATGACCGCGGAGATATTTCCATGTTTATACAGATGGCGGCGCAGATATTTCCATGGATATGTAGATGGCGTTGTAGATATTTCCATGTTTATACCGATAGCGGTGTTGTTATTTCCACGTTAATACAGATAGCGGTGTAGATATTTCCATGTATATACAGATGGCTGTGTAGATATTTCCATGTTTATACAGATGGCTTTGTAGATATTTCCAGGTTTTTACAGATGACTTTGTAGGTATTTCCATGTTTATACAGATGGCGGTGTAGATATTTCCATGTTTCTAGAGATAGCTGTGTAGATATTTCCATGTTTACAGATAGCGGTGTAGATATTTCCATGTTTATACAGATGGCGGTGTAGATATTTCCATGTTTATACAGATCGTGGTGTAGATATTTCCATGTTTATACAGATAGCGGTGTAAATATTAGCATGTTTATACAGATCACGGTGTAGATATTTCCATGTTTATAGAGATAGCTGTATAGATATTTCCATGTTTATACAGATAGCAGTGTAGATATTTCCATGTTTATACAGACCGCAGTGTAGATATTTCCATGTTTATACAGATAGCGGTGAAGATATTTCCATGTTTGTACAGATGGAGGTGTTGATATTTCCATCTATACACAGATGACCGTGTAGATATTTCCATGTTTATACAGATGGCGGTGCAGATATTTCCATGGATATGTAGATGGCGGTGTAGATATTTCCATGTTTATACAGATAGCGGTGTAGTTATTTCCATGTTTATATAGATAGCGGTGTAGATATTTCCATGTATATACATATGGCTGTGTAGATATTTCCATGTTTATACAGATAACTTTGTAAGTATTTCCATGTTTATACAGATGGCGGTGTAGATATTTCGATGTTTATAGAGATATCAGTGGAGATATTTCCATGTTTATACAGATAGGGGTGTAGATATTTCCATGTTTATACTGATCGTGGTGTAGATATTTCCATGTTTATAGAGATGGCGGTGTAGATATTTCCATGTTCATAGAGATAGCGGTGTTGATTTTTCCATGTTTATAGAGATAGCGGTGTGGATATTTCCATGTTTATACAGATATGGGTGTAGATATTTCCATGTTTATAGAGAGGGCGGTGAAGACATTTCCATGTTTCTACAGATCACGGTGTAGCTATTTCCTTGTTTATACAAATACCGGTGTAGTTATTACCATGTTTATATAGATGGCGGTGTAGTTATTTCCATGTATATACAGATGGCTGTGTAGATATTTCCATGTTTATACAGATGGCTTTGTAGATATTTCCATGTTTATACAGATGACTTTGTAGTTATTTCCATGTTTATACAGATGGCGGTGTAGATATTTCCATGTTTATACAGATAGCAGTGTAGATATTTCCATGTTTATACAGATGATGGTGTAGATATTTCCATGTTTATACAGATCGTGGTGTAGATATTTCCATGTTTATACAGATAGCGGTGTAAATATTTCCATGTTTATACAGATCACGGTGTAGATATTTCCATGTTTATAGAGATAGCAGTATAGATATTTCCATGTTTATACAGAGAGCAGTGTAGATATTTCCATGTTTATACAGACCGCGGTGTAGATATTTCCATGTTTATACAGATAGAGGTGAAGATATTTCCATGTTTATACAGATAACTTTGTAAGTATTTCCATGTTTATACAGATGGCGGTGTAGATATTTCAATGTTTATAGAGATAGCAGTGGAGATATTTCCATGTTTATACAGATAGCAGTGGAGATAGTTCCATGTTTATACAGATAGCGGTGTAGATATTTCCATGTTTATACTGATCGTGGTGTAGATATTTCCATGTTTATAGAGATGGTGGTGTAGATATTTCCATGTTCATAGAGATAGCAGTGTTGATTTTTCCATGTTTATAGAGATAGCGGTGTCGATATATCCATGTTTATACAGATAGGGGTGTAGATATTTCCATGTTTATAGAGATGGCGGTGAAGGTATTTCCATGTTTATACAGATCACGGTGTAGATATTTCCTTGTTTATACAAATAGCCATGTAGTTATTACCATGTTTATACAGATGGCGGTGTAGATATTTCCATGTATATACAGATGGCTGTGTAGATATTTCCATGTTTATACAGATGGCGGTGTAGATATTTCCATGTTTATACAGATGACTTTGTAGTTATTTCCATGTTTATACAGATGGCGGTGTAGATATTTCCATGTTTATAGAGATAGCTGTGTAGATATTTCCATGTTTATACAGATGACTTTGTAGGTATTTCCATGTTTATGCAGATGGCGGTGTAGATATTTCCATGTTTATAGAGATAGCTGTGTAGATATTTCCATGTTTACAGAAAGCGGTGTAGATATTTCCATGTTTATACAGATGGCGGTGTAGATATTTCCATGTTTACACAGATCGTGGTGTAGATATTTCCATGTTTATACAGATAGCGGTGTAAATATTTCCATGTTTATACAGATCACGGTGTAGATATTTCCATGTTTATAGAGATAGCGGTATAGATATTTCCATGTTTATACAGATAGCAGTGTAGATATTTCCATGTTATATACAGACCGCGGTGTAGATAATTCCATGTTTATACAGATAGGGGTGAAGATATTTCCATGTTTGTACAGATGGAGGTGTTGATATTTCCATCTATACACAGATGACCGTGTAGATATTTCCATGTTTATACAGATGGCGGTGCAGATATTTCCATGGATATGTAGATGGCGGTGTAGATATTTCCATGTTTATACAGATAGCGGTGTAGTTATTTCCATGTTTATATAGATAGCGGTGTAGATAATTCCATGTATATACACATGGCTGTGTAGATATTTCCATGTTTATACAGATGGCGGTGTTGATATTTCCATGTTTATACAGATAACTTCGTAAGTATTTCCATGTTTATACAGATGGCGGTGTAGATATTTCGATGTTTATAGAGATAGCAGTGGAGATATTTCCATGTTTATACAGATAGCGGTGTAGATATTTCCATGTTTATACTGATCGTGGTGTAGATATTTCCATGTTTATAGAGATGGCCGTGTAGATATTTCCATTTTCATAGAGATAGCGGTGCTGATTTTTCCATGTATATAGAGATAGCGGTGTGGATATTTCCATGTTTATACAGATAGGGGTGTAGATATTTCCATGTTTATAGAGATGGCGGTGAAGATATTTCCATGTTTATACAGATCACGGTGTAGCTATTTCCTTGTTTATACAAATAGTGGTGTAGTTATTACCATGTTTATACAGATGGCGGTGTAGATATTTCCATGTATATACAGATGGCTGTGTAGATATTTCCATGTTTATACAGATGGCGGTGTAGATATTTCCATGTTTATAGAGATAGCTGTGTAGATATTTCCATGTTTATACAGATCGCGGTGTAGATATTTCCATGTTTATACAGATAGCGGTGTAGATATTTCCATGTTTTTACAGATATCGGTGTAGATATTTCCATGTTTACACAGATTGCGGTGTAGATATTTCCATCTTTCTACAGACGGCATTGTAGATATTTCCATGTTTATACAGATGGCGGTGTAGATATTTCCATGTTTAAATTGATGGTGGTGTAGATATTACCATGTTTATACAGATAGCGGTGTAGATATTTCCATGTTTATACAGATCGTGGTGAAGATATTTCCATGTTTATACAGATCGCGGTGTAGTTATTTCCATATTTATACAGATGACTGTGTAGATATTTCCATGTGTATACAGATGGTATTGTAGTTATTTCCATGTTTATACAGATGGTGGTGTAGATATTTCCATGTTTATTCAGATGACTTTGTAGATATTTCCATGTTTTTACAGATGGCAGTGTAGATATTTCAATGTTTATAGAGATGGCGCTGTAGATATTTCCATGTTTATACAGATGGCGGTGTAGATATTTCCATGTTTATAGAGATATTGGTGTAGACATTTCCAAATTTATACAGATAACGGTGTAGAAATTTCCATGTTTATACAGATAGCGTTGTAAATATTTCCATGTTTATACAGAACACGGTTTAGATATTTCCATGTTTATAGAGATAGCGGTGTAGATATTTCCATGTTTATACAGATAGCGGTTTAGATATTTCCATGTTTATACAGACCGCGGTGTAGATATTTCCATGTTTATACAGATAGCGGTGCAGATATTTCCATGTTTGCAAAGATGGCGGTGTTGATATTTCCATCTATACACAGAGGACCGCGTAGATATTTCCATGTTTATACAGATGGCGGCGCAGATATTTCCATGGATATGTAGATGGCGTTGTAGATATTTCCATGTTTATACCGATAGCGGTGTTGTTATTTCCACGTTAATACAGATAGCGGTGTAGATATTTCCATGTATATACAGATGGCTGTGTAGATATTTCCATGTTTATACAGATTTCTTTGTAGATATTTCCAGGTTTTTACAGATGACTTTGTAGGTATTTCCATGTTTATACAGATGGCGGTGTAGATATTTCCATGTTTCTAGAGATAGCTGTGTAGATATTTCCATGTTTACAGATAGCGGTGTAGATATTTCCATGTTTATACAGATGGCGGTGTAGATATTTCCATGTTTATACAGATCGTGGTGTAGATATTTCCATGTTTATACAGATAGCGGTGTAAATATTAGCATGTTTATACAGATCACGGTGTAGATATTTCCATGTTTATAGAGATAGCTGTATAGATATTTCCATGTTTATACAGATAGCAGTGTAGATATTTCCATGTTTATACAGACCGCAGTGTAGATATTTCCATGTTTATACAGATAGCGGTGAAGATATTTCCATGTTTGTACAGATGGAGGTGTTGATATTTCCATCTATACACAGATGACCGTGTAGATATTTCCATGTTTATACAGATGGCGGTGCAGATATTTCCATGGATATGTAGATGGCGGTGTAGATATTTCCATGTTTATACAGATAGCGGTGTAGTTATTTCCATGTTTATATAGATAGCGGTGTAGATATTTCCATGTATATACATATGGCTGTGTAGATATTTCCATGTTTATACAGATAACTTTGTAAGTATTTCCATGTTTATACAGATGGCGGTGTAGATATTTCGATGTTTATAGAGATATCAGTGGAGATATTTCCATGTTTATACAGATAGGGGTGTAGATATTTCCATGTTTATACTGATCGTGGTGTAGATATTTCCATGTTTATAGAGATGGCGGTGTAGATATTTCCATGTTCATAGAGATAGCGGTGTTGATTTTTCCATGTTTATAGAGATAGCGGTGTGGATATTTCCATGTTTATACAGATATGGGTGTAGATATTTCCATGTTTATAGAGATGGCGGTGAAGACCTTTCCATGTTTCTACAGATCACGGTGTAGCTATTTCCTTGTTTATACAAATACCGGTGTAGTTATTACCATGTTTATATAGATGGCGGTGTAGTTATTTCCATGTATATACAGATGGCTGTGTAGATATTTCCATGTTTATACAGATGGCTTTGTAGATATTTCCATGTTTATACAGATGACTTTGTAGGTATTTCCATGTTTATACAGATGGCGGTGTAGATATTTCCATGTTTATAGAAATAGCTGCGTAGATATTTCCATGTTTATACAGATGACTTTGTAGGTATTTCCATGTTTATACAGATGGCGGTGTAGATATTTCCATGTTTATAGAGATAGCTGTGTAGATATTTCCATGTTTACAGATAGTGGTGTAGATATTTCCATGTTTATACAGATGGCGGTGTAGATATTTCCATGTTTATACAGATCGTGCTGTAGATATTTCCATGTTTATACAGATAGCGGTGTAAATATTTCCATGTTTATACAGATCACGGTGTAGATATTTCCATGTTTATAGAGATAGCGGTATAGATATTTCCATGTTTATACAGATAGCAGTGTAGATATTTCCATGTTTATACAGACTGCGGTGTAGATAATTCCATGTTTATACAGATAGCGGTGAAGATATTTCCATGTTTGTACAGATGGAGGTGTTGATATTTCCATCTATACACAGATTACCGTGTAGATATTTCCATGTTTATACAGATGGCGGTGCAGATATTTCCATGGATATGTAGATGGCAGTGTAGATATTTCCATGTTTATACAGATAGCGGTGTAGTTATTTCCATGTTTATATTGATAGCGGTGTAGATATTTCCATGTATATACACATGGCTGCGTAGATATTTCCATGTTTATACAGATGGCGGTGTAGATATTTCCATGTTTATACAGATAACTTTGTAAGTATTTCCAAGTTTATACAGATGGCGGTGTAGATATTTCGATGTTTATAGAGATAGCAGTGGAGATATTTCCATGTTTATACAGATAGCGGTGTAGATATTTCCATGTTTATAGAGATGGCGGTGTAGATATTTCCATGTTCATAGAGATAGCGGTGTTGATTTTTCCATGTTTATAGAGATAGCGGAGTGGATATTTCCATGTTTATACAGATAGGGGTGTAGATATTTCCATGTTTATAGAGATGGCGGTGAAGATATTTCCATGTTTATACAGATCACGGTGTAGCTATTTCCTTGTTTATAAAAATAGCGGTGTAGTTATTACCATGTTTATACAGATGGCGGTGTTGATATTTCCATGTATATACAGATGGCTGTGTAGATATTTCCATGTTTATACAGATAGCGGTGTAGATATTTCCATGTTTATACAGATAGCGGTGTAGATATTTCCATGTTTTCACAGATCGTGGTGTAGATATTTCCGTGTTTATACACATGGCGGAGTAGATACTTCCATCTTTATGGAGATGGCAGTGTAGATATTTTCATGTTTATAGAGATGGTGGTGTAGATATTTCCATATTTATAGAGATAGCGGTGTAGATATTTCCATCTTTCTACAGATGGCAGTGTAGATAATTCCATGTTTATACAGATGGCGGTATAGTTATTTCCATATTTATACAGATGACTGTGTAGATATTTCCATGTGTATACAGATGGTATTGTAGTTATTTCCATGTTTATACAGATGGTGGTGTAGATATTTCCATGTTTATTCAGATGACTTTGTAGATATTTCCATGTTTTTACAGATGGCAGTGTAGATATTTCAATGTTTATAGAGATGGCGCTGTAGATATTTCCATGTTTATACAGATGGCGGTGTAGATATTTCCATGTTTATAGAGATATTGGTGTAGACATTTCCAAATTTATACAGATAACGGTGTAGAAATTTCCATGTTTATACAGATAGCGTTGTAAATATTTCCATGTTTATACAGAACACGGTTTAGATATTTCCATGTTTATAGAGATAGCGGTGTAGATATTTCCATGTTTATACAGATAGCGGTTTAGATATTTCCATGTTTATACAGACCGCGGTGTAGATATTTCCATGTTTATACAGATAGCGGTGCAGATATTTCCATGTTTGCAAAGATGGCGGTGTTGATATTTCCATCTATACACAGATGACCGCGGAGATATTTCCATGTTTATACAGATGGCGGCGCAGATATTTCCATGGATATGTAGATGGCGTTGTAGATATTTCCATGTTTATACCGATAGCGGTGTTGTTATTTCCACGTTAATACAGATAGCGGTGTAGATATTTCCATGTATATACAGATGGCTGTGTAGATATTTCCATGTTTATACAGATGGCTTTGTAGATATTTCCAGGTTTTTACAGATGACTTTGTAGGTATTTCCATGTTTATACAGATGGCGGTGTAGATATTTCCATGTTTCTAGAGATAGCTGTGTAGATATTTCCATGTTTACAGATAGCGGTGTAGATATTTCCATGTTTATACAGATGGCGGTGTAGATATTTCCATGTTTATACAGATCGTGGTGTAGATATTTCCATGTTTATACAGATAGCGGTGTAAATATTAGCATGTTTATACAGATCACGGTGTAGATATTTCCATGTTTATAGAGATAGCTGTATAGATATTTCCACGTTTATACAGATAGCAGTGTAGATATTTCCATGTTTATACAGACCGCAGTGTAGATATTTCCATGTTTATACAGATAGCGGTGAAGATATTTCCATGTTTGTACAGATGGAGGTGTTGATATTTCCATCTATACACAGATGACCGTGTAGATATTTCCATGTTTATACAGATGGCGGTGCAGATATTTCCATGGATATGTAGATGGCGGTGTAGATATTTCCATGTTTATACAGATAGCGGTGTAGTTATTTCCATGTTTATATAGATAGCGGTGTAGATATTTCCATGTATATACATATGGCTGTGTAGATATTTCCATGTTTATACAGATAACTTTGTAAGTATTTCCATGTTTATACAGATGGCGGTGTAGATATTTCGATGTTTATAGAGATATCAGTGGAGATATTTCCATGTTTATACAGATAGGGGTGTAGATATTTCCATGTTTATACTGATCGTGGTGTAGATATTTCCATGTTTATAGAGATGGCGGTGTAGATATTTCCATGTTCATAGAGATAGCGGTGTTGATTTTTCCATGTTTATAGAGATAGCGGTGTGGATATTTCCATGTTTATACAGATATGGGTGTAGATATTTCCATGTTTATAGAGAGGGCGGTGAAGACATTTCCATGTTTCTACAGATCACGGTGTAGCTATTTCCTTGTTTATACAAATACCGGTGTAGTTATTACCATGTTTATATAGATGGCGGTGTAGTTATTTCCATGTATATACAGATGGCTGTGTAGATATTTCCATGTTTATACAGATGGCTTTGTAGATATTTCCATGTTTATACAGATGACTTTGTAGTTATTTCCATGTTTATACAGATGGCGGTGTAGCTATTTCCATGTTTATAGAAATAGCTGCGTAGATATTTCCATGTTTATACAGATGACTTTGTAGGTATTTCCATGTTTATACAGATGGCGGTGTAGATATTTCCATGTTTATAGAGATAGCTGTGTAGATATTTCCATGTTTACAGATAGTGGTGTAGATATTTCCATGTTTATACAGATGGCGGTGTAGATATTTCCATGTTTATACAGATCGTGGTGTAGATATTTCCATGTTTATACAGATAGCGGTGTAAATATTTCCATGTTTATACAGATCACGGTGTAGATATTTCCATGTTTATAGAGATAGCGGTATAGATATTTCCATGTTTATACAGATAGCAGTGTAGATATTTCCATGTTTATACAGACTGCGGTGTAGATAATTCCATGTTTATACAGATAGCGGTGAAGATATTTCCATGTTTGTACAGATGGAGGTGTTGATATTTCCATCTATACACAGATTACCGTGTAGATATTTCCATGTTTATACGGATGGCGGTGCAGATATTTCCATGGATATGTAGATGGCAGTGTAGATATTTCCATGTTTATACAGATAGCGGTGTAGTTATTTCCATGTTTATATTGATAGCGGTGTAGATATTTCCATGTATATACAGATGGCTGCGTAGATATTTCCATGTTTATACAGATGGCGGTGTAGATATTTCCATGTTTATACAGATAACTTTGTAAGTATTTCCAAGTTTATACAGATGGCGGTGTAGATATTTTGATGTTTACAGAGATAGCAGTGGAGATATTTCCATGTTTATACAGATAGCGGTGTAGATATTTCCATGTTTATAGAGATGGCGGTGTAGATATTTCCATGTTCATAGAGATAGCGGCGTTGATTTTTCCATGTTTATAGAGATAGCGGAGTGGATATTTCCATGTTTATACAGATAGGGGTGTAGATATTTCCATGTTTATAGAGATGGCGGTGAAGATATTTCCATGTTTATACAGATCACGGTGTAGCTATTTCCTTGTTTATAAAAATAGCGGTGTAGTTATTACCATGTTTATACAGATGGCGGTGTTGATATTTCCATGTATATACAGATGGCTGTGTAGATATTTCCATGTTTATACAGATAGCGGTGTAGATATTTCCATGTTTATACAGATAGCGGTGTAGATATTTCCATGTTTTCACAGATCGTGGTGTAGATATTTCCGTGTTTATACACATGGCGGAGTAGATACTTCCATCTTTATGGAGATGGCAGTGTAGATATTTTCATGTTTATAGAGATGGTGGTGTAGATATTTCCATATTTATAGAGATAGCGGTGTAGATATTTCCATCTTTCTACAGATGGCAGTGTAGATAATTCCATGTTTATACAGATGGCGGTATAGTTATTTCCATATTTATACAGATGACTGTGTAGATATTTCCATGTGTATACAGATGGTATTGTAGTTATTTCCATGTTTATACAGATGGTGGTGTAGATATTTCCATGTTTATTCAGATGACTTTGTAGATATTTCCATGTTTTTACAGATGGCAGTGTAGATATTTCAATGTTTATAGAGATGGCGCTGTAGATATTTCCATGTTTATACAGATGGCGGTGTAGATATTTCCATGTTTATAGAGATAGCGGTGTAGACATTTCCAAATTTATACAGATAACGGTGTAGAAATTTCCATGTTTATACAGATAGCGTTGTAAATATTTCCATGTTTATACAGAACACGGTTTAGATATTTCCATGTTTATAGAGATAGCGGTGTAGATATTTCCATGTTTATACAGATAGCGGTTTAGATATTTCCATGTTTATACAGACCGCGGTGTAGATATTTCCATGTTTATACAGATAGCGGTGCAGATATTTCCATGTTTGCAAAGATGGCGGTGTTGATATTTCCATCTATACACAGATGACCGCGGAGGTATTTCCATGTTTATACAGATGGCGGTGCAGATATTTCCATGGATATGTAGATGGCGTTGTAGATATTTCCATGTTTATACCGATAGCGGTGTTGTTATTTCCACGTTAATACAGATAGCGGTGTAGATATTTCCATGTATATACAGATGGCTGTGTAGATATTTCCATGTTTATACAGATGGCTTTGTAGATATTTCCAGGTTTTTACAGATGACTTTGTAGGTATTTCCATGTTTATACAGATGGCGGTGTAGATATTTCCATGTTTCTAGAGATAGCTGTGTAGATATTTCCATGTTTACAGATAGCGGTGTAGATATTTCCATGTTTATACAGATGGCGGTGTAGATATTTCCATGTTTATACAGATCATGGTGTAGATATTTCCATGCTTATACAGATAGCGGTGTAAATATTTCCATGTTTATACAGATCACGGTGTAGATATTTCCATGTTTATAGAGATAGCTGTATAGATATTTCCATGTTTATACAGATAGCAGTGTAGATATTTCCATGTTTATACAGACCGCAGTGTAGATATTTCCATGTTTATACAGATAGCGGTGAAGATATTTCCATGTTTGTACAGATGGAGGTGTTGATATTTCCATCTATATACAGATGACCGTGTAGATATTTCCATGTTTATACAGATGGCGGTGCAGATATTTCCATGGATATGTAGATGGCGGTGTAGATATTTCCATGTTTATACAGATAGCGGTATAGTTATTTCCATGTTTATATAGATAGCGGTGTAGATATTTCCATGTATATACATATGGCTGTGTAGATATTTCCATGTTTATACAGATAACTTTGTAAGTATTTCCATGTTTATACAGATGGCGGTGTAGATATTTCGATGTTTATAGAGATATCAGTGGAGATATTTCCATGTTTATACAGATAGGGGTGTAGATATTTCCATGTTTATACTGATCGTGGTGTAGATATTTCCATGTTTATAGAGATGGCGGTGTAGATATTTCCATGTTCATAGAGATAGCGGTGTTGATTTTTCCATGTTTATAGAGATAGCGGTGTGGATATTTCCATGTTTATACAGATATGGGTGTAGATATTTCCATGTTTATAGAGATGGCGGTGAAGACATTTCCATGTTTCTACAGATCACGGTGTAGCTATTTCCTTGTTTATACAAATACCGGTGTAGTTATTACCATGTTTATATAGATGGCGGTGTAGTTATTTCCATGTATATACAGATGGCTGTGTAGATATTTCCATGTTTATACAGATGGCATTGTAGATATTTCCATGTTTATAGAAATAGCTGCGTAGATATTTCCATGTTTATACAGATGACTTTGTAGGTATTTCCATGTTTATACAGATGGCGGTGTAGATATTTCGATGTTTATAGAGATAGCTGTGTAGATATTTCCATGTTTACAGATAGTGGTGTAGATATTTCCATGTTTATACAGATCGCGGTGTAGATATTTCCATGTTTATACAGATCGTGGTGTAGGTAATTCCATGTTTATACAGATAGCGGTGTAAATATTTCCATGTTTATACAGATCACGGTGTAGATATTTCCATGTTTATAGAGATAGCGGTATAGATATTTCCATGTTTATACAGATAGCAGTGTAGATATTTCCATGTTTATACAGACCGCGGTGTAGATAATTCCATGTTTATACAGATAGCGGTGAAGATATTTCCATGTTTGTACAGATGGAGGTGTTGATATTTCCATCTATACACAGATGACCGTGTAGATATTTCCATGTTTATACAGATGGCTGTGCAGATATTTCCATGGATATGTAGATGGCAGTGTAGATATTTCCATGTTTATACAGATAGCGGTGTAGTTATTTCCATGTTTATATAGATAGCGGTGTAGATATTTCCATGTATATACACATGGCTGCGTAGATATTTCCATGTTTATACAGATGGAGGTGTAGATATTTCCATGTTTATACAGATAACTTTGTAAGTATTTCCAAGTTTATACAGATGGCGGTGTAGATATTTCGATGTTTACAGAGATAGCAGTGGAGATATTTCCATGTTTATACAGATAGCGGTGTAGATATTTCCATGTTTATAGAGATGGCGGTGTAGATATTTCCATGTTCATAGAGATAGAGGCGTTGATTTTTCCATGTTTATAGAGATAGCGGAGTGGATATTTCCATGTTTATACAGATAGGGGTGTAGATATTTCCATGTTTATAGAGATGGTGGTGAAGATATTTCCATGTTTATACAGATCACGGTGTAGCTATTTCCTTGTTTATAAAAATAGCGGTGTAGTTATTACCATGTTTATACAGATGGCGGTGTTGATATTTCCATGTATATACAGATGGCTGTGTAGATATTTCCATGTTTATACAGATAGCGGTGTAGATATTTCCATGTTTATACAGATAGCGGTGTAGATATTTCCATGTTTTCACAGATCGTGGTGTAGATATTTCCGTGTTTATACACATGGCGGAGTAGATACTTCCATCTTTATGGAGATGGCAGTGTAGATATTTTCATGTTTATAGAGATGGTGGTGTAGATATTTCCATATTTATAGAGATAGCGGTGTAGATATTTCCATCTTTCTACAGATGGCATTGTAGATATTTCCATGTTTATACAGATGGCGGTGTAGATATTTCCATGTTTAAATAGATGGTGGTGTAGGTATTACCATGTTTATACAGATAGCGGTGTAGATATTTCCATGTTTATACAGATCGTGGTGAAGATATTTCCATGTTTATACAGATCGCGTTGTAGATATTTCCATGCTTATACAGATAGAGGTGTAGATATTTCCATGTTTTCACAGATGTTGGTGTAGATATTTCCGTGTTTATACACATGTGGAGTAGATACTTCCATCTTTATGGAGATGGCAGTGTAGATATTTTCATGTTTATAGAGATGGCGGTGTAGATATTTCCATGTTTACAGATAGCGGTGTAGATATTTCCATGTTTATACCGATGGCGGTGTAGATATTTCCATGTTTATACAGATCGTGGTGTAGATATTTCCATGTTTATACAGATAGCGGTGTAAATATTTCCATGTTCATACAGATCACGGTGTAGATATTTCCATGTTTATAGAGATAGCGGTATAGATATTTCCATGTTTATACAGAGAGCAGTGTAGATATTTCCATTTTTATACAGACCGCGGTGTAGATAATTCCATGTTTATACAGATAGCGGTGAAGATATTTCCATGTTTGTACAGATGGAGGTGTTGATATTTCCATCTTTACACAGATGACCGTGTAGATATTTCCATGTTTATACAGATGGCGGTGCAGATATTTCCATGGATATGTAGATGGCGGTGTAGATATTTCCATGTTTATACAGATAGCAGTGTAGTTATTTCCATGTTTATATAGATAGCGGTGTAGATATTTCCATGTATATACACATGGCTGTGTAGATATTTCCATGTTTATACAGATGGCGGTGTTGATATTTCCATGTTTATACAGATAACTTTGTAAGTATTTCCATGTTTATACAGATGGCGGTGTAGATATTTCGATGTTTATAGAGATAGCAGTGGAGATATTTCCATGTTTAAACAGATAGCGGTGTAGATATTTCCATGTTTATACTGATCGTGGTGTAGATATTTCCATGTTTATAGAGATGGCGGTGTAGATATTTCCATGTTCACAGAGATAGCGGTGTTGATTTTTCCAGGTTTATAGAGATAGCAGTGTGGATATTTCCATGTTTATATAGATAGGGTTGTAGATATTTCCATGTTTATAGAGATGGCGGTGAAGATATTTCCATGTTTATACAGATCACTGTGTAGCTATTTCCTTGTTTATACAAATAGCGGTGTAGTTATTACCATGTTTATACAGATGGTGGTGTAGATATTTCCATGTTTATTCAGATGACTTTGTAGATATTTCCATGTTTTTACAGATGGCAGTGTCGATATTTCAATGTTTATAGAGATGGCGCTGTAGATATTTCCATGTTTATACAGATGGTGGTGTAGATATTTCCATGTTTATAGAGATAGCGGTGTGGATATTTCCATGTTTATACAGATGCCTATGCAGATATTTCCATATTTATACAGAGGGCTGTGTAGATATTTCCATGTTTATACAGATGGCTGTGTAGATATTTCCATGTTTATACAGATGACTTTGTAGGTATTTCCATGTTTATACAAATGACTTTGTAGGTATTTCCATGTTTATACAGATAGTGGTGTAGATATTTCCATGTATATACAGATGGCTGTGTAGATATTTCCATGTTTATACAGATGGCTGTGTAGATATTTCCATGTTTATACAGATGACTTTCCAGGTATTTCCATGTTTATACAGATGGCGGTGTAGATATTTCCATGTTTATCGAGATAACTGTGTAGATATTTCCATGTTTATACAGATAGCGGTGTAGATATTTCCATGTATATACAGATCGCGGTGTAGATCTTTCCATGTTTATACAGATCGCGGTGTCGATATTTCCATGTTTATACAGGTCGTGGTGTAGATATTTCCATGTTTTTACAGATATCGGTGTAGATATTTCCATGTCTATAGAGATAGCGGTGTAGATATTTCCATGTTTGTACAGATGGCGGTGTTGATATTTCCATCTATACACAGATGGCCGTGTAGATATTTCCATGTTTATTCAGATGGCGGCGTAGATATTTCCAAGAACATGCTGATGGCGGTGTAGTTATTTCCATGTTTATACAGATAGCGGTGTAGGTATTTCCATGTTTACACAGATGGTGGTGTAGATATTTCCGTGTTTATACACATGGCGGAGTAGATACTTCCATCTTTATGGAGATGGCAGTGTAGATATTTTCATGTTCATAGAGATGGCGGTGTAGATATTTCCATATTTATAGAGATAGCGGTGTAGATATTTCCATCTTTCTACAGATGGCAGTGAAGATATTTCCATGTTTATACAGATGGCCGTGTAGATATTTCCATATTTATACAGATGTCTGTGTAGATATTTCCATGAGTATACAGATGGTATTGTAGCTATTTCCATGTTTATACAGATGGTGGTGTAGATATTTCCATGTTTATTCAGATGACTGTGTAGATATTTCCATGTTTTTGCAGATGGCAGTGTAGATATTTCAATGTTTATATAGATGGCGCTGTTGATATTTCCATGTTTATACAGATAACGGTGGAGATATTTCCATGTTTATACAGAGAGCAGTGGAGATATTTCCATGTGTATACACATAGCGGTGTACATATTTCCATGTTTATAGAGACAGCGGTGTAGGTATTTCCAGGTTTATACAGATAGCGGTGCAGATATTTCCATGTTTACACAGATGCCTATGCAGATATTTCCATATTTATGCAGAGGGCTGTGTAGATATTTCTATATTTATACAGATGGCAGTGTAGATATTTAAATGTTCCTACATATGACTGTGTAGGTATTTCCATATTTATACAGATGTCTTTGTAGTTATTTCCATGTTTATAGAGATAGCGGTGCAGATATTTCCATGTTTATACAGATAGCGGTGTATATATTTCCATGTTTATACAGATCATGGTGTAGATATTTCCATGTTTATAGAGACCGCAGTGTAGATATTTCCATGTTTATAGAGATAGCAGTGTAGATATTTCCATGTTTGTACAGATGGCGGTGTTCATGTTTCCATCTATACACTGATTGCCGTGTAGGTATTTCCATGTGTATACAGATGGCATTGTAGATATTTCCATGTTTATACAGATGGTGGTGTAGATATTTCCATGTTTACACAGATGACTGTATAGGTATTTCCATGTTTATACAGATGGTGGTGTAGATATTTCCAAGTTTATTGAGATAGCGGTGTAGATATTTCCATATTTATACAGATAACGGTGTAGAAGTTTCCATGTTTATACAGATAGCGGTGTAAATATTTCCATGTTTATACAGATCACGGTGTGGATATTTCCATGTTTATAGAGATAGCGGTGTAGATATTTCCATGTTTATACCGATAGCGGTGTTGATATTTCCATGTTTATACAGACCGCGGTGTAGATATTTCCATGTTTGAACAGATAGCGGTGCAGATATTTCCATGTTTGTACAGATGGCGGTGTTGATATTGCCATCTATACACAGATGACCGTGTAGATATTTCCATGTTTATACAGATGGCGGCGCAGATATTTCCATGGATATGTAGATGGCGGTGTAGATATTTCCATGTTTATACAGATAGCGGTGTAGTTATTTCCATGTTTATATAGATAGCGGTGTAGATATTTCCATGTATGTACACATGGCTGTGTAGATATTTCCATGTTTATACAGATGGCGGTGTAGATATTTCCATGTTTATACAGATAAGTTTGTAAGTATTTCCATGTTTATACAGATGGCGGTGTAGATATTTCGATGTTTATAGAGATAGCAGTGGAGATATTTCCATGTTTATACAGATAGCGGTGTAGATATTTCCATGTTTATACTGATCGTGGTGTAGACATTTCCATGTTTATAGAGATGGCGGTGTAGATATTTCCATGTTCATAGAGATAGTGGTGTTGATTTTTCCATGTTTATAGAGATAGCGGTGTGGATATTTCCATGTTTATGCAGATAGGGGTGTAGATATTTCCGTGTTTATAGAGATGGCGGTGTAGAAATTTCCATGTTTATACAGATCACAGTGTAGATATTTCCTTGTTTATACAAATATCGGTGTAGTTATTTCCATGTTTCTACAGATAGTGGTGTAGATATTTCCATGTATATACAGATGGCTGTGTAGATATTTCCATGTTTATACAGATGGCTGTGTAGATATTTCCATGTTTATACAGATGACTTTGTAGGTATTTCCATGTTTATTCAGATGGCGGTGTAGATATTTCCATGTTTATAGAGATAACTGTGTAGATATTTCCATGTTTATACAGATCGCGGTGTAGATATTTCCATGTTTATACAGATCGCGGTGTAGATATTTCCATGTTTATACAGATCGCGGTGTAGATATTTCCATGTTTATACAGATATCGGTGTAGATATTTCCATTTTTACACAGAATGCGGAGTAGATATTTCCATCTTTCTACAGATTGCATTGTAGATATTTCCATGTTTATAAAGATTACTGTATAGGTATTTCCATGCTTTTACAGATGGCGGTGCAGATATTTCCATGTCTATAGAGATAGCGGTGTAGGTATTTCCATGTTTGTACAGATGGCGCTGTTGATATTTCCAGCTATACCCAAATGGCCGTGTAGATATTTCCATGTTTATTCAGATGGCGGCGTAGGTATTTCCAAGGACATGCAGATGTCGGTGTAGATATTTCCATGTTTATACAGATAGCGGTGTAGGTATTTCCATGTTTACACAGATGGTGGTGTAGATATTTCCGTGTTTATACACATGGCGGAGTAGATACTTCCATCTTTATTGAGATGGCAGTGTAGATATTTTCATGTTCATACAGATGGCGGTGTAGATATTTCCGTATTTATAGAGATAGCGGTGTAGATATTTCCATCTTTCTACAGATGGCAGTGTAGATATTTCCATGTTTATACAGATGGCCGTGTAGATATTTCCATATTTATACAGATGTTGGTGTAGATATTTCCATGGGTATACAGATGGTATTGTAGCTATTTCCATGTTTATACAGATGGTGGTGTAGATATTTCCATGTTTATTCAGATGACTGTGTAGATATTTCCATGTTTTTACAGATGGCAGTGTAGATATTTCAATGTTTATATAGATGGCGCTGTTGATATTTCCATGTTTATACAGATAACGGTGGAGATATTTCCATGTTTATACAGAGAGCAGTGGAGATATTTCCATGTTTATACACATAGCGGTGTACATATTTCCATGTTTATAGAGACAGCGGTGTAGGTATTTCCATGTTTATACAGATAGCGGTGCAGATATTTCCATGTTTACACAGATGCCTATGCAGATATTTCCATATTTATACAGAGGGCTGTGTAGATATTTCTATATTTATACAGATGGCAGTGTAGATATTTAAATGTTCCTACACATGACTGTGTAGTTATTTCCAAGTTTATACAGATGTCTTTGTAGTTATTTCCATGTTTAGAGGGATAGCGGTGCAGATATTTCCATGCTTATACAGATAGCGGTGTATATATTTCCATGTTTATACAGATCATGGTGTAGATATTTCCATGTTTATAGAGACCGCAGTGTAGATATTTCCATGTTTATAGAGATAGCAGTGTAGATATTTCCATGTTTGTACAGATGGCGGTGTTGATGTTTCCATCTATACACTGATTGCCGTGTAGGTATTTCCATGTGTATACAGGTGGCATTGTAGATATTTCCATGTTTATACAGATGGTGGTGTAGATATTTCCATGTTTACACAGATGACTGTATAGGTATTTCCATGTTTATACAGATGGTGGTGTAGATATTTCCAAGTTTATTGAGATAGCGGTGTAGATATTTCCATATTTATACAGATAACGGTGTAGAAGTTTCCATGTTTATACAGATAGCGGTGTAAATATTTCCATGTTTATACAGATCACGGTGTAGATATTTCCATGTTTATAGAGATAGCGGTGTAGATATTTCCATGTTTATACCGATAGCGGTGTTGATATTTCCATGTTTATAAAGACCGCGGTGTAGATATTTCCATGTTTATACAGATAGCGGTGCAGATATTTCCATGTTTGCACAGATGGCGGTGTTGATATTTCCATCTATACACAGATGACCGTGTAGATATTTCCATGTTTATACAGATGGTGGCGCAGATATTTCCATGGATATGTAGATGGCGGTGTAGATATTTCCATGTTTATACAGATAGCGGTGTAGTTATTTCCATGTTTATATAGATAGCGGTGTAGATATTTCCATGTATGTACACATGGCTGTGTAGATATTTCCATGTTTATACAGATGGCGGTGTAGATATTTCCATGTTTATACAGATAACTTTGTAAGTATTTCCATGTTTATACAGATGGCGGTGTAGATATTTCGATGTTTATAGAGATAGCAGTGGAGATATTTCCATGTTTATACAGATAGCGGTGTAGATATTTCCATGTTTATACTGATCGTGGTGTAGACATTTCCATGTTTATAGAGATGGCGGTGTAGATATTTCCATGTTCATAGAGATAGAGGTGTTGATTTTTCCAAGTTTATAGAGATAGCGGTGTGGATATTTCCATGTTTATACAGATAGGGGTGTAGATATTTCCCTGTTTATAGAGATGGCGGTGTAGATATTTCCATGTTATACAGATCACAGTGTAGATATTTCCTTGTTTATACAAATAGCGGTGTAGTTATTTCCATGTTTATACAGATAGTGATGTAGATATTTCCATGTGTATACAGATGGCTGTGTAGATATTTCCATGTTTATACAGATGGCTGTGTAGATATTTCCATGTTTATACAGATGACTTTGTAGGTATTTCCATGTTTATACAGATGGCGGTGTAGATATTTCCATGTTTATAGAGATAACCGTGTAGATATTTTCATGTTTATACAGATAGCGGTGTAGATATTTCCATGTTTATACAGATCGCAGTGTAGATATTTCCATGTTTATACAGATGACTTTGTAGGTATTTCCATGTTTATACAGATCGCGGTGTAGATATTTCCATGTTTATACAGATCGCGGTGTAGATATTTCCATGTTTATACAGATCGCGGTGTAGATATTTCCATGTTTATACAGATATCGGTGTAGATATTTCCATTTTTACACAGAATGCGGTGTAGATATTTCCATCTTTCTACAGATTGCATTGTAGATATTTCCATGTTTATACAGATTACTGTATAGGTATTTCCATGCTTTTACAGATGGCGGTGCAGATATTTCCATGTCTATAGAGATAGCGGTGTAGATATTTCCATGTTTGTACAGATGGCGCTGTTGATATTTCCAGCTATACACAAATGGCCGTGTAGATATTTCCATGTTTATTCAGATGGTGGCGTAGATATTTCCAAGGACATGCAGATGTCGGTGTAGATATTTCCATGTTTATACAGATAGCGGTGTAGGTATTTCCATGTTTACACAGATGGTGGTGTAGATATTTCCGTGTTTATACACATGTCGGAGTAGATACTTCCATCTTTATTGAGATGGCAGTGTAGATATTTTCATGTTCATACAGATGGCGGTGTAGATATTTCCATATTTATAGAGATAGCGGTGTAGATATTTCCATCTTTCTACATATGGCAGTGTAGATATTTCCATGTTTATACAGATGGCCGTGTAGATATTTCCATATTTATACAGATGTTGGTGTAGATATTTCCATGGGTATACAGATGGTATTGTAGCTATTTCCATGTTTATACAGATGGTGGTGTAGATATTTCCATGTTTATTCAGATGAATGTGTAGATATTTCCATGTTTTTACAGATGGCAGTGTAGATATTTCCATGTTTATACAGATCGCGGTGTAGATATTTCCATGTTTATACAGATCGCGGTGTAGATATTTCCATGTTTATACAGATAGCGGTGTAGATATTTCCATGTTTTTACAGATATCGGTGTAGATATTTCCATGTTTACACAGATTGCGGTGTAGATATTTCCATCTTTCTACAGATGGCATTGTAGATATTTCCATGTTCATACAGATGACTGTATAGGTATTTCCATGGTTTTACAGATGGCGATGCAGATATTTCCATGTCTATACAGATAGCGGTGTAGATATTTCCATGTTTATACAGATGGCGGTATTGATATTTCCATCTATACACAGATGGCCGTGTAGATATTTCCATGTTTATTCAGATGGCCGCTTAGATATTTCCAAGGACATGCAGATGGCGGTGTAGTTATTTCCATGTTTATACAGATAGCGGTGTAGGTATTTCCATGTTTACACAGATGGTGGTGTAGATATTTCCGTGTTTATACACATGGCGGAGTAGATTCTTCCATCTTTATGGAGATGGCAGTGTAGATATTTTCATGTTCATAGAGATGGCGGTGTAGATATTTCCATATTTATAGAGATAGCGGTGTAGATATTTCCATCTTTCTACAGCTGGCAGTGTAGATATTACCATGTTTATACAGATGGCCGTGTAGATATTTCCATATTTATACAGATGTCTGTGTAGATATTTCCATGTGTATACAGATGGTATTGTAGCTATTTCCATGTTTATACAGATGGTGGTGTAGATATTTCCATGTTTATTCAGATGACTGTGTAGATATTTCCATGTTTTTACAGATGGCAGTGTAGATATTTCAATGTTTATATAGATGGCGCTGTTGATATTTCCATGTTTATACAGATAACGGTGGAGATATTTCCATGTTCATACAGAGAGCAGTGGAGATATTTCCATGTTTATACACATAGCGGTGTACATATTTCCATGTTTATAGAGACAGCGGTGTAGGTATTTCCACGTTTATACAGATAGTGGTGCAGATATTTCCATGTTTACACAGATGCCTATGCAGATATTTCCATATTTATACAGAGGGCTGTGTAGATATTTCTATATTTATACAGATGGCAGTGTTAATATTTAAATGTTCCTACACATGACTGTGTAGGTATTCCCATGTTTATACAGATGACTTTGAAGTTAGTTCCATGTTTATAGAGATAGCGGTGCAGATATTTCCATGTTTATACAGATAGCGGTGAATATAATTCCATGTTTATACAGATCATGGTGTAGATATTTCCATGTTTATACTGATACCGGTGTAGATATTTCCATGTTTACACAGATGCCTATGCAGGTATTTCCATATTTATACAGAGGGCTGTGTAGATATTTCTATTTTTAAACAGATGGCAGTGTAGATATTTAAATGTTCCTACACATGACTGTGTAGGTATTTCCATGTTTATACAGATGTCTTTGAAGTTATTTCCATGTTTATAGAGATAGCGGTGCAGATATTTCCATGTTTATACAGATAGCGGTGTATATATTTCCATGTTTATACAGATCATGGGGTAGATATTCCCATGTTTATACAGATACCGGTGTAGATATTTCCATGTTTATACAGACCGCAGTGTAGATATTTCCATGTTTATAGAGATAGCAGTGTAGATATTTCCATGTTTGTACAGATGGCGGTGTTGATGTTTCCATCTACACACTGATTGCCGTGTAGGTATTTCCCTGTGTATACAGATGGCATTGTAGATATTTCCATGTTTATACAGATGGTGGTGTAGATATTTCCATGTTTACACAGATGACTGTATAGGTATTTCCATGTTTATACAGATGGCGGTGTAGATATTTCCAAGTTTATCGAGACAGCGGTGTACATATTTCCATATTTATACAGATAACGATGTAGAAGTTTCCATGTTTATACAGATAGCGGTGTAAATATTTCCATGTTTATACAGATCACGGTGTAGATATTTCCATGTTTATAGAGATAGCGGTGTAGATATTTCCATGTTTATACCGATAGCGGTGTTGATATTTCCATGTTTATGCAGACCGTGGTGTAGATATTTCCATGTTTATACAGATAGCGGTGCGGATATTTCCATGTTTGTACAGATGGCGGTGTTGATATTTCCATCTATACACAGATGACCTTGTAGATATTTCCATGTTTATACAGATGGCGACGCAGATATTTCCATGGATATTTAGATGGTGGTGTAGATATTTCCATGTTTATACAGATAGCGGTGTAGTTATTTCAATGTTTATATAGATAGCGGAGTAGATATTTCCATGTATGTACACATGGCTGTGTAGATATTTCCATGTTTATACAGATAACTTTGTAAGTATTTCCATGTTTATACAGATGGCGGTGTAGATATTTCGATGTTTATAGTGATAGCAGTGCAGCTATTTCCATGTTTATACAGATAGCAGTGTAGATATTTCCATGTTTATACTGATCGTGGTGTAGACATTTCCATGTTTATAGAGACGGCGGTGTAGATATTTCCATGTTGATAGAGATAGCGGTGTTGATTTTTTCATGTTTATAGAGATAGCGGTGTGGATATTTCCATGTTTATACAGATGCCTATGCAGATATTTCCATATTTATACAGAGGGCTGTGTAGATATTTCCATGTTTATACAGATGGCTGTGTAGATATTTCCATGTTTATACAGATGACTTTGTAGGTATTTCCATGTTTATACAAATGACTTTGTAGGTATTTCCATGTTTATACAGATAGTGGTGTAGATATTTCCATGTATATACAGATGGCTGTGTAGATATTTCCATGTTTATACAGATGGCTGTGTAGATATTTCCATGTTTATACAGATGACTTTCCAGGTATTTCCATGTTTATACAGATGGCGGTGTAGATATTTCCATGTTTATCGAGATAACTGTGTAGATATTTCCATGTTTATACAGATAGCGGTGTAGATATTTCCATGTATATACAGATCGCGGTGTAGATCTTTCCATGTTTATACAGATCGCGGTGTCGATATTTCCATGTTTATACAGGTCGTGGTGTAGATATTTCCATGTTTTTACAGATATCGGTGTAGATATTTCCATGTCTATAGAGATAGCGGTGTAGATATTTCCATGTTTGTACAGATGGCGGTGTTGATATTTCCATCTATACACAGATGGCCGTGTAGATATTTCCATGTTTATTCAGATGGCGGCGTAGATATTTCCAAGAACATGCTGATGGCGGTGTAGTTATTTCCATGTTTATACAGATAGCGGTGTAGGTATTTCCATGTTTACACAGATGGTGGTGTAGATATTTCCGTGTTTATACACATGGCGGAGTAGATACTTCCATCTTTATGGAGATGGCAGTGTAGATATTTTCATGTTCATAGAGATGGCGGTGTAGATATTTCCATATTTATAGAGATAGCGGTGTAGATATTTCCATCTTTCTACAGATGGCAGTGTAGATATTTCCATGTTTATACAGATGGCCGTGTAGATATTTCCATATTTATACAGATGTCTGTGTAGATATTTCCATGAGTATACAGATGGTATTGTAGCTATTTCCATGTTTATACAGATGGTGGTGTAGATATTTCCATGTTTATTCAGATGACTGTGTAGATATTTCCATGTTTTTGCAGATGGCAGTGTAGATATTTCAATGTTTATATAGATGGCGCTGTTGATATTTCCATGTTTATACAGATAACGGTGGAGATATTTCCATGTTTATACAGAGAGCAGTGGAGATATTTCCATGTTTATACACATAGCGGTGTACATATTTCCATGTTTATAGAGACAGCGGTGTAGGTATTTCCAGGTTTATACAGATAGCGGTGCAGATATTTCCATGTTTACACAGATGCCTATGCAGATATTTCCATATTTATGCAGAGGGCTGTGTAGATATTTCTATATTTATACAGATGGCAGTGTAGATATTTAAATGTTCCTACATATGACTGTGTAGGTATTTCCATATTTATACAGATGTCTTTGTAGTTATTTCCATGTTTATAGAGATAGCGGTGCAGATATTTCCATGTTTATACAGATAGCGGTGTATATATTTCCATGTTTATACAGATCATGGTGTAGATATTACCATGTTTATAGAGACCGCAGTGTAGATATTTCCATGTTTATAGAGATAGCAGTGTAGATATTTCCATGTTTGTACAGATGGCGGTGTTCATGTTTCCATCTATACACTGATTGCCGTGTAGGTATTTCCATGTGTATACAGATGGCATTGTAGATATTTCCATGTTTATACAGATGGTGGTGTAGATATTTCCATGTTTACACAGATGACTGTATAGGTATTTCCATGTTTATACAGATGGTGGTGTAGATATTTCCAAGTTTATTGAGATAGCGGTGTAGATATTTCCATATTTATACAGATAACGGTGTAGAAGTTTCCATGTTTATACAGATAGCGGTGTAAATATTTCCATGTTTATACAGATCACGGTGTAGATATTTCCATGTTTATAGAGATAGCGGTGTAGATATTTCCATGTTTATACCGATAGCGGTGTTGATATTTCCATGTTTATACAGACCGCGGTGTAGATATTTCCATGTTTGAACAGATAGCGGTGCAGATATTTCCATGTTTGTACAGATGGCGGTGTTGATATTGCCATCTATACACAGATGACCGTGTAGATATTTCCATGTTTATACAGATGGCGGCGCAGATATTTCCAGGGATATGTAGATGGCGGTGTAGATATTTCCATGTTTATACAGATAGCGGTGTAGTTATTTCCATGTTTATATAGATAGCGGTGTAGATATTTCCATGTATGTACACATGGCTGTGTAGATATTTCCATGTTTATACAGATGGCGGTGTAGATATTTCCATGTTTATACAGATAACTTTGTAAGTATTTCCATGTTTATACAGATGGCGGTGTAGATATTTCGATGTTTATAGAGATAGCAGTGGAGATATTTCCATGTTTATACAGATAGCAGTGTAGATATTTCCATGTTTATACTGATCGTGGTGTAGACATTTCCATGTTTATAGAGATGGCGGTGTAGATATTTCCATGTTCATAGAGATAGTGGTGTTGACTTTTCCATGTTTATAGAGATAGCGGTGTGGATATTTCCATGTTTATGCAGATAGGGGTGTAGATATTTCCGTGTTTATAGAGATGGCGGTGTAGAAATTTCCATGTTTATACAGATCACAGTGTAGATATTTCCTTGTTTATACAAATATCGGTGTAGTTATTTCCATGTTTCTACAGATAGTGGTGTAGATATTTCCATGTATATACAGATGGCTGTGTAGATATTTCCATGTTTATACAGATGGCTGTGTAGATATTTCCATGTTTATACAGATGACTTTGTAGGTATTTCCATGTTTATTCAGATGGCGGTGTAGATATTTCCATGTTTATAGAGATAACTGTGTAGATATTTCCATGTTTATACAGATCGCGGTGTAGATATTTCCATGTTTATACAGATCGCGGTGTAGATATTTCCATGTTTATACAGATCGCGGTGTAGATATTTCCATGTTAATACAGATATCGGTGTAGATATTTCCATTTTTACACAGAATGCGGAGTAGATATTTCCATCTTTCTACAGATTGCATTGTAGATATTTCCATGTTTATACAGATTACTGTATAGGTATTTCCATGCTTTTACAGATGGCGGTGCAGATATTTCCATGTCTATAGAGATAGCGGTGTAGGTATTTCCATGTTTGTACAGATGGCGCTGTTGATATTTCCAGCTATACCCAAATGGCCGTGTAGATATTTCCATGTTTATTCAGATGGCGGCGTAGGTATTTCCAAGGACATGCAGATGTCGGTGTAGATATTTCCATGTTTATACAGATAGCGGTGTAGTTATTTCCATGTTTACACAGATGGTGGTGTAGATATTTCCGTGTTTATACACATGGCGGAGTAGATACTTCCATCTTTATTGAGATGGCAGTGTAGATATTTTCATGTTCATACAGATGGCGGTGTAGATATTTCCGTATTTATAGAGATAGCGGTGTAGATATTTCCATCTTTCTACAGATGGCAGTGTAGATATTTCCATGTTTATACAGATGGCCGTGTAGATATTTCCATATTTATACAGATGTTGGTGTAGATATTTCCATGGGTATACAGATGGTATTGTAGCTATTTCCATGTTTATACAGATGGTGGTGTAGATATTTCCATGTTTATTCAGATGACTGTGTAGATATTTCCATGTTTTTACAGATGGCAGTGTAGATATTTCAATGTTTATATAGATGGCGCTGTTGATATTTCCATGTTTATACAGATAACGGTGGAGATATTTCCATGTTTATACAGAGAGCAGTGGAGATATTTCCATGTTTATACACATAGCGGTGTACATATTTCCATGTTTATAGAGACAGCGGTGTAGGTATTTCCATGTTTATACAGATAGCGGTGCAGATATTTCCATGTTTACACAGATGCCTATGCAGATATTTCCATATTTATACAGAGGGCTGTGTAGATATTTCTATATTTATACAGATGGCAGTGTAGATATTTAAATGTTCCTACACATGACTGTGTAGTTATTTCCAAGTTTATACAGATGTCTTTGTAGTTATTTCCATGTTTAGAGGGATAGCGGTGCAGATATTTCCATGCTTATACAGATAGCGGTGTATATATTTCCATGTTTATACAGATCATGGTGTAGATATTTCCATGTTTATAGAGACCGCAGTGTAGATATTTCCATGTTTATAGAGATAGCAGTGTAGATATTTCCATGTTTGTACAGATGGCGGTGTTGATGTTTCCATCTATACACTGATTGCCGTGTAGGTATTTCCATGTGTATACAGGTGGCATTGTAGATATTTCCATGTTTATACAGATGGTGGTGTAGATATTTCCATGTTTACACAGATGACTGTATAGGTATTTCCATGTTTATACAGATGGTGGTGTAGATATTTCCAAGTTTATTGAGATAGCGGTGTAGATATTTCCATATTTATACAGATAACGGTGTAGAAGTTTCCATGTTTATACAGATAGCGGTGTAAATATTTCCATGTTTATACAGATCACGGTGTAGATATTTCCATGTTTATAGAGATAGCGGTGTAGATATTTCCATGTTTATACCGATAGCGGTGTTGATATTTCCATGTTTATAAAGACCGCGGTGTAGATATTTCCATGTTTATACAGATAGCGGTGCAGATATTTCCATGTTTGCACAGATGGCGGTGTTGATATTTCCATCTATACACAGATGACCGTGTAGATATTTCCATGTTTATACAGATGGTGGCGCAGATATTTCCATGGATATGTAGATGGCGGTGTAGATATTTCCATGTTTATACAGATAGCGGTGTAGTTATTTCCATGTTTATATAGATAGCGGTGTAGATATTTCCATGTATGTACACATGGCTGTGTAGATATTTCCATGTTTATACAGATGGCGGTGTAGATATTTCCATGTTTATACAGATAACTTTGTAAGTATTTCCATGTTTATACAGATGGCGGTGTAGATATTTCGATGTTTATAGAGATAGCAGTGGAGATATTTCCATGTTTATACAGATAGCGGTGTAGATATTTCCATGTTTATACTGATCGTGGTGTAGACATTTCCATGTTTATAGAGATGGCGGTGTAGATATTTCCATGTTCATAGAGATAGAGGTGTTGATTTTTCCATGTTTATAGTGATAGCGGTGTGGATATTTCCATGTTTATACAGATAGGGGTGTAGATATTTCCCTGTTTATAGAGATGGCGGTGTAGATATTTCCATGTTTATACAGATCACAGTGTAGATATTTCCTTGTTTATACAAATAGCGGTGTAGTTATTTCCATGTTTATACAGATAGTGATGTAGATATTTCCATGTGTATACAGATGGCTGTGTAGATATTTCCATGTTTATACAGATGGCTGTGTAGATATTTCCATGTTTATACAGATGACTTTGTAGGTATTTCCATGTTTATACAGATGGCGGTGTAGATATTTCCATGTTTATAGAGATAACTGTGTAGATATTTCCATGTTTATACAGATAGCGGTGTAGATATTTCCATGTTTATACAGATCGCAGTGTAGATATTTCCATGTTTATACAGATGACTTTGTAGGTATTTCCATGTTTATACAGATCGCGGTGTAGATATTTCCATGTTTATACAGATCGCGGTGTAGATATTTCCATGTTTATACAGATCGCGGTGTAGATATTTCCATGTTTATACAGATATCGGTGTAGATATTTCCATTTTTACACAGAATGCGGTGTAGATATTTCCATCTTTCTACAGATTGCATTGTAGATATTTCCATGTTTATACAGATTACTGTATAGGTATTTCCATGCTTTTACAGATGGCGGTGCAGATATTTCCATGTCTATAGAGATAGCGGTGTAGATATTTCCATGTTTGTACAGATGGCGCTGTTGATATTTCCAGCTATACACAAATGGCCGTGTAGATATTTCCATGTTTATTCAGATGGTGGCGTAGATATTTCCAAGGACATGCAGATGTCGGTGTAGATATTTCCATGTTTATACAGATAGCGGTGTAGGTATTTCCATGTTTACACAGATGGTGGTGTAGATATTTCCGTGTTTATACACATGTCGGAGTAGATACTTCCATCTTTATTGAGATGGCAGTGTAGATATTTTCATGTTCATACAGATGGCGGTGTAGATATTTCCATATTTATAGAGATAGCGGTGTAGATATTTCCATCTTTCTACATATGGCAGTGTAGATATTTCCATGTTTATACAGATGGCCGTGTAGATATTTCCATATTTATACAGATGTTGGTGTAGATATTTCCATGGGTATACAGATGGTATTGTAGCTATTTCCATGTTTATACAGATGGTGGTGTAGATATTTCCATGTTTATTCAGATGAATGTGTAGATATTTCCATGTTTTTACAGATGGCAGTGTAGATATTTCCATGTTTATGCAGATCGCGGTGTAGATATTTCCATGTTTATACAGATCGCGGTGTAGATATTTCCATGTTTATACAGATAGCGGTGTAGATATTTCCATGTTTTTACAGATATCGGTGTAGATATTTCCATGTTTACACAGATTGCGCTGTAGATATTTCCATCTTTCTACAGATGGCATTGTAGATATTTCCATGTTCATACACATGACTGTATAGGTATTTCCATGGTTTTACAGATGGCGATGCCGATATTTCCATGTCTATACAGATAGCGGTGTAGATATTTCCATGTTTATACAGATGGCGGTATTGATATTTCCATCTATACACAGATGGCCGTGTAGATATTTCCATGTTTATTCAGATGGCGGCTTAGATATTTCCAAGGACATGCAGATGGCGGTGTAGTTATTTCCATGTTTATACAGATAGCGGTGTAGGTATTTCCATGTTTACACAGATGGTGGTGTAGATATTTCCGTTTTTATACACATGGCGGAGTAGATTCTTCCATCTTTATGGAGATGGCAGTGTAGATATTTTCATGTTCATAGAGATGGCGGTGTAGATATTTCCATATTTATAGAGATAGCGGTGTAGATATTTCCATCTTTCTACAGATGGCAGTGTAGATATTACCATGTTTATACAGATGGACGTGTAGATATTTCCATATTTATACAGATGTCTGTGTAGATATTTCCATGTGTATACAGATGGTATTGTAGCTATTTCCATGTTTATACAGATGGTGGTGTAGATATTTCCATGTTTATTCAGATGACTGTGTAGATATTTCCATGTTTTTACAGATGGCAGTGTAGATATTTCAATGTTTATATAGATGGCGCTGTTGATATTTCCATGTTTATACAGATAACGGTGGAGATATTTCCATGTTCATACAGAGAGCAGTGGAGATATTTCCATGTTTATACACATAGCGGTGTACATATTTCCATGTTTATAGAGACAGCGGTGTAGGTATTTCCACGTTTATACAGATAGTGGTGCAGATATTTCCATGTTTACACAGATGCCTATGCAGATATTTCCATATTTATACAGAGGGCTGTGTAGATATTTCTATATTTATACAGATGGCAGTGTTAATATTTAAATGTTCCTACACATGACTGTGTAGGTATTCCCATGTTTATACAGATGACTTTGAAGTTAGTTCCATGTTTATAGAGATAGCGGTGCAGATATTTCCATGTTTATACAGATAGCGGTGAATATAATTCCATGTTTATACAGATCATGGTGTAGATATTTCCATGTTTATACTGATACCGGTGTAGATATTTCCATGTTTATACAGACCGCAGTGTAGATATTTCCATGTTTATAAAGATAGCAGTGTAGATATTTCCATGTTTGTACAGATGGCGGTGTTGATGTTTCCATCTATACACTGATTGCCGTGTAGGTATTTCCATGTGTATACAGATGGCATTGTAGATATTTCCATGTTTATACAAATGGTGGTGTAGATATTTCCATGTTTACACAGATGATTGTATAGGTATTTCCATATTTATACAGATGGCGGTGTAGATATTTCCAAGTTTATAGAGATAGCGGTGTAGATATTTCCATATTTATACAGATAACGGTGGAGAAGTTTCCATGTTTATACAGATAGCGGTGTAAATATTTCCATGTGTATACAGATCACGGTGTAGATATTTCCATGTTTATAGAGATAGCGGTGTAGATATTTCCATGTTTATACCGATAGCGGTGTTGATATTTCCATGTTTATACAGACCGCGGTGTAGATATTTCCATGTTTATACAGATAGCGGTGCAGATATTTCCATGTTTGTACAGATGGCGGTGTTGATATTTCCATCTATACACAGATGACCGTGTAGATATTTCCATGTTTATACAGATGGCGGCGCAGATATTTCCATGGATATGTAGATGGCGGTGTAGATATTTCCATGTTTATACAGATAGCGGTGTAGTTATTTCCATGTTTATATAGATAGCGGTGTAGATATTTCCATGTATGTACACATGGCTGTGTAGATATTTCCATGTTTATACAGATGGCGGTGTAGATATTTCCATGTTTATTCAGATGACTGTGTAGATATTTCCATGTTTTTACAGATGGCAGTGTAGATATTTCAATGTTTATATAGATGGCGCTGTTGATATTTCCATGTTTATACAGATAACGGTGGAGATATTTCCATGTTTATACAGAGAGCAGTGGAGATATTTCCATGTTTATAAACATAGCGGTGTACATATTTCCATGTTTATAGAGACAGCGGTGTAGGTATTTCCATGTTTATACAGATAGCGGTGCAGATATTTCCATGTTTACACAGATGCCTATGCAGGTATTTCCATATTTATACAGAGGGCTGTGTAGATATTTCTATATTTAAACAGATGGCAGTGTAGATATTTAAATGTTCCTACACATGACTGTGTAGGTATTTCCATGTTTATACAGATGTCTTTGAAGTTATTTCCATGTTTATAGAGATAGCGGTGCAGATATTTCCATGTTTATACAGATAGCGGTGTATATATTTCCATGTTTATACAGATCATGGTGTAGATATTTCCATGTTTATACAGAAAGCAGTGTAGATATTTCCATGTTTATAGAGATAGCAGTGTAGATATTTCCATGTTTGTACAGATGGCGGTGTTGATGTTTCCATCTATACACTGATTGCCGTGTAGGTATTTCCCTGTGTATACAGATGGCATTGTAGATATTTCCATGTTTATACAGATGGTGGTGTAGATATTTCCATGTTTACACAGATGACTGTATAGGTATTTCCATGTTTATACAGATGGCGGTGTAGATATTTCCAAGTTTATCGAGACAGCGGTGTACATATTTCCATATTTATACAGATAACGGTGTAGAAGTTTCCATGTTTATACAGATAGCGGTGTAAATATTTCCATGTTTATACAGATCACGGTGTAGATATTTCCATGTTTATAGAGATAGCGGTGTAGATATTTCCATGTTTATACCGATAGCGGTGTTGATATTTCCATGTTTATGCAGACCGTGGTGTAGATATTTCCATGTTTATACAGATAGCGGTGCGGATATTTCCATGTTTGTACAGATGGCAGTGTTGATATTTCCATCTATACACAGATGACCTTGTAGATATTTCCATGTTTATACAGATGGCGGCGCAGATATTTCCATGGATATTTAGATGGCGGTGTAGATATTTCCATGTTTATACAGATAGCGGTGTAGTTATTTCAATGTTTATATAGATAGCGGAGTAGATATTTCCATGTATGTACACATGGCTGTGTAGACATTTCCATGTTTATACAGATGGCGGTGTAGATATTTCCATGTTTATACAGATAACTTTGTAAGTATTTCCATGTTTATACAGATGGCGGTGTAGATATTTCGATGTTTATAGTGATAGCAGTGCAGCTATTTCCATGTTTATACAGATAGCAGTGTAGATATTTCCATGTATATACAGATCGCGGTGTAGATCTTTCCATGTTTATACAGATTGCGGTGTCGATATTTCCATGTTTATACAGGTCGTGGTGTAGATATTTCCATGTTTTTACAGATATCGGTGTAGATATTTCCATGTCTATGGAGATAGCGGTGTAGATATTTCCATGTTTGTACAGATGGCGGTGTTGATATTTCCATCTATACACAGATGGCCGTGTAGATATTTCCATGTTTATTCAGATGGCGGCGTAGATATTTCCAAGAACATGCTGATGGCGGTGTAGTTATTTCCATGTTTATACAGATAGCGGTGTAGGTATTTCCATGTTTACACAGATGGTGGTGTAGATATTTCCGTGTTTATACACATGGCGGAGTAGATACTTCCATCTTTATGGAGATGGCAGTGTAGATATTTTCATGTTCATAGAGATGGCGGTGTAGATATTTCCATATTTATAGAGATAGCGGTGTAGATATTTCCATCTTTCTACAGATGGCAGTGAAGATATTTCCATGTTTATACAGATGGCCGTGTAGATATTTCCATATTTATACAGATGTCTGTGTAGATATTTCCATGAGTATACAGATGGTATTGTATCTATTTCCATGTTTATACAGATGGTGGTGTAGATATTTCCATGTTTATTCAGATGACTGTGTAGATATTTCCATGTTTTTGCAGATGGCAGTGTAGATATTTCAATGTTTATATAGATGGCGCTGTTGATATTTCCATGTTTATACAGATAACGGTGGAGATATTTCCATGTTTATACAGAGAGCAGTGGAGATATTTCCATGTTTATACACATAGCGGTGTACATATTTCCATGTTTATAGAGACAGCGGTGTAGGTATTTCCAGGTTTATACAGATAGCGGTGCAGATATTTCCATGTTTACACAGATGCCTATGCAGATATTTCCATATTTATGCAGAGGGCTGTGTAGATATTTCTATATTTATACAGATGGCAGTGTAGATATTTAAATGTTCCTACATATGACTGTGTAGGTATTTCCATATTTATACAGATGTCTTTGTAGTTATTTCTATGTTTATAGAGATAGCGGTGCAGATATTTCCATGTTTATACAGATAGCGGTGTATATATTTCCATGTTTATACAGATCATGGTGTAGATATTTCCATGTTTATAGAGACCGCAGTGTAGATATTTCCATGTTTATAGAGATAGCAGTGTAGATATTTCCATGTTTGTACAGATGGCGGTGTTCATGTTTCCATCTATACACTGATTGCCGTGTAGGTATTTCCATGTGTATACAGATGGCATTGTAGATATTTCCATGTTTATACAGATGGTGGTGTAGATATTTCCATGTTTACACAGATGACTGTATAGGTATTTCCATGTTTATACAGATGGTGGTGTAGATATTTCCAAGTTTATTGAGATAGCGGTGTAGATATTTCCATATTTATACAGATAACGGTGTAGAAGTTTCCATGTTTATGCAGATAGCGGTGTAAATATTTCCATGTTTATACAGATCACGGTGTAGATATTTCCATGTTTATAGAGATAGCGGTGTAGATATTTCCATGTTTATACCGATAGCGGTGTCGATATTTCCATGTTTATACAGACCGCCGTGTAGATATTTCCATGTTTGTACAGATAGCGGTGCAGATATTTCCATGTTTGTACAGATGGCGGTGTTGATATTGCCATCTATACACAGATGACCGTGTAGATATTTCCATGTTTATACAGATGGCGGCGCAGATATTTCCATGGATATGTAGATGGCGGTGTAGATATTTCCATGTTTATACAGATAGCGGTGTAGTTATTTCCATGTTTATATAGATAGCGGTGTAGATATTTCCATGTATGTACACATGGCTGTGTAGATATTTCCATGTTTATACAGATGGCGGTGTAGATATTTTCATGTTTATACAGATAACTTTGTAAGTATTTCCATGTTTATACAGATGGCGGTGTAGATATTTCGATGTTTATAGAGATAGCAGTGGAGATATTTCCATGTTTATACAGATAGCGGTGTAGATATTTCCATGTTTATGCAGATAGCGGCAGAGATATTTCCCTGTTTATACAGATAGCGATGTAGATATTTCCATGTTTATACAGATAGCGGTGTAGATATTTCCATGTTTATAGGGATAGCGGTGTAGATATTTCCATGTTTATACAGATGGCTGTGTAGATAATTCCATGTTTGTACAGATGGCTGTGTAGATATTTCCATGTTTATACAGATGGCGCTGTAGATATTTCCATGTTTATACAGAAGGCGCTGTAGATATTTCCATGTTTATACAGATAGCGGTGTAGATATTTCCATGTTTACAGAGATAGCGGTGTAGATATTTCCATGTTTATACAGATAACGGTATTGGTATTTCCATGTTTATACAGATAGCGGTGAAGATATTTCCATGTTTATACAGATAACGGTGTTGGTATTACCATGTTTATACAGATAGCGGTGTAGATATTTCCATGTTTATACAGCTCGCGGTGTAGATATTTCCATCTTTATACAGATAGCAGTGTAGGTATTTCCATGTTTATACAGATAGCGGTGTAGATATTTACATGTCTATAGAGGCAGCGGTGTAGGTATTTCCATATTTATACAGATTGCCGTGTAGATATTTCCATGTTTATACACATGGCAGTGAGGATATTTCCATGTTTATACAGATAGTGGTGTAGATATTTCCATGTTTTTACAGATGGCGGTGTAGATACATCCATGTTTCTGAAGATGTCGGTGTAGATATTTTCATGTTTAAAGAGATGGCGGTGTAGATATTTCCATGTATATAGAGATTGCAGTGTAGATATTTCCATGTTTATAGAGAAAGCGGTGTAGGTATTTCCATGTTTATAGACATAGCGGAGTGGATATTTCCATATTTATACAGATAGCGGTGTAGGTATTTCCATGTTTATACAGATGGCGGTGTAGATATTTCCTAGTTTATACAGATAGCGGTATAGATATTTCCATGTTTATACAGATATCGGTCTAGATATTTCCATGTTTATACAGAGAGTGGTGTAGATATTTCCACGTTTTACAGATAGTGGTGTAGATATTTCCATCTTTATACAGATAGCGGTGCAGATATTTCCATGTTTACACAAATAGCCGTGTAGATATTTCTATGTTTACACAGATAGAGTTTCAGATATTTCCATGTTTATAAAGATAGCGGTGCAGATATTTCCATCTTTATACAGATAGCGGTGTGGGTATATCCATGTTTATACAGATAGCGGTGTGGGTATTTTCATGTTTATACAGATAGCGGTATAGATTTTCCATGTTTATAGAGATGACTGTCTAGATATTTCCATGTTTATACAGCTTTCCATGTAGATATTTCCATGTTTATACAGATAGCGGTGTAGATATTTCCATGTTTATACAGATAGCTGTGTAGATATTTCCATGTTTATACAGACAGCAATGTAGATATTTCTATGTTTATAGAGATAGCGGTGTAGATATTTTCATGTTCATACAAACAACAGTGTAGATATTTTCATGTTTATGGAGATAGCGGTGTAGATATTTTCATTTTTATAGACATAGCGGTGTAAATATTTCCAAGTTTCTACAGATAGCGGTGAAAATATTTCCATGATTATACAGATAGCGGTGTAGATTTTTCCATCTTTCTACAGATGGCATTGTAGATATTTCCATGTTTATACAGATGACTGTATAGGTATTTCCATGGTTTTACAGATGGCGATGCAGATATTTCCATGTCTATAGAGATAGCGGTGTAGATATTTCCATGTTTATACAGATGGCGGTGTTGATATTTCCATCTATACACAGATGGCCGTGTAGATATTTCCATGTTTATTCAGATGGCGGCGTAGATATTTCCAAGGACATGCAGATGGCGGTGTAGTTATTTCCATGTTTATACAGATAGCGGTGTAGGTATTTCCATGTTTACACAGATGGTGGTGTAGATATTTCCGTGTTTATACAAATGGCGGAGTAGATTCTTCCATCTTTATGGAGATGGCAGTGTAGATATTTTCATGTTCATAGAGATGGCGGTGTAGATATTTCCATATTCATAGAGATAGCGGTGTAGATATTTCCATCTTTCTACAGATGGCAGTGTAGATATTACCATGTTTATTCAGATGGCCGTGTAGATATTTCCATATTTATACAGATGTCTGTGTAGATATTTCCATGTGTATACAGATGGTATTGTAGCTATTTCCATGTTTATACAGATGGTGGTGTAGATATTTCCATGTTTATTCAGATGACTCTGTAGATATTTCCATGTTTTTACAGATGGCAGTGTAGATATTTCAATGTTTATATAGATGGCGCTGTTGATATATCCATGTTTATACAGATAACGGTGGAGATATTTACATGTTCATACAGAGAGCAGTGGAGATATTTCCATGTTTATACACATAGCGGTGTACATATTTCCATGTTTATAGAGACAGCGGTGTAGGTATTTCCACGTTTATACAGATAGCGGTGCAGATATTTCCATGTTTACACAGATGCCTATGCAGATATTTCCATATTTATACAGAGGGCTGTGTAGATATTTCTATATTTATAGAGATGGCAGTGTTAATATTTAAATGTTCCTACACATGACTGTGTAGGTATTCCCATGTTTATACAGATGTCTTTGAAGTTAGTTCCATGTTTATAGAGATAGCGTTGCAGATATTTCCATGTTTATACAGATAGCGGTGAATATATTTCCATGTTTATACAGATCATGGTGTAGATATTTCCATGTTTATACAGATACCGGTGTAGATATTTCCATGTTTATACAGACCGCAGTGTAGATATTTCCATGTTTATAAAGATAGCAGTGTAGATATTTCCATGTTTGTACAGATGGCGGTGTTGATGTTTCCATCTATACACTGATTGCCGTGTAGGTATTTCCATGTGTATACAGATGGCATTGTAGATATTTCCATATTTATACAGATAACGGTGGAGAAGTTTCCATGTTAATACAGATAGCGGTGTAAATATTTCCATGTGTATACAGATCACGGTGTAGATATTTCCATGTTTATAGAGATAGCGGTGTAGATATTTCCATGTTTATACCGATAGTGGTGTTGATATTTCCATGTTTATACAGACCGCAGTGTAGATATTTCCATGTTTATACAGATAGCGGTGCAGATATTTCCATGTTTGTACAGATGGCGGTGTTGATATTTCCATCTATACACAGATGACCGTGTAGATATTTCCATGTTTATACAGATGGCGGCGCAGATATTTCCATGGATATGTAGATGGCGGTGTAGATATTTCCATGTTTATACAGATAGCGGTGTAGTTATTTCCATGTTTATATAGATAGCGGTGTAGATATTTCCATGTATGTACACATGGCTGTGTAGATATTTCCATGTTTATACAGATGGCGGTGTAGATATTTCCATGTTTATTCAGATGACTGTGTAGATAGTTCCATGTTTTTACAGATGGCAGTGAAGATATTTCAATGTTTATATAGATGGCGCTGTTGATATTTCCATGTTTATACAGATAACGGTGGAGATATTTCCATGTTTATACAGAGAGCAGTGGAGATATTTCCATGTTTATATACATAGCGGTGTACATATTTCCATGTTTATAGAGACAGCCGTGTAGGTATTTCCATGTTTATACAGATAGCGGTGCAGATATTTCCATGTTTACACAGATGCCTATGCAGGTATTTCCATATTTATACAGAGGGCTGTGTAGATATTTCTATATTTATACAGATGGCAGTGTAGATATTTAAATGTTCCTACACATGTCTGTGTAGGTATTTCCATGTTCATACAGATGTCTTTGAAGTTATTTCCATGTTTATAGAGATAGCGGTGCAGACATTTCCATGTTTATACAGATAGCGGTGTATATATTTCCATGTTTATACAGATCATGGTGTAGATATTTCCATGTTTATACAGATACCGGTGTAGATATTTCCATGTTTATACAGACCGCAGTGTAGATATTTACATGTTTATAGAGATAGCAGTGTAGATATTTCCATGTTTGTACAGATGGCGGTGTTGATGTTTCCATCTATACACTGATTGCCGTGTAGGTATTTCCATGTGTATACAGATGGCATTGTAGATATTTCCATGTTTATACAGATGGTGGTGTAGATATTTCCATGTTTACACAGATGACTGTATAGGTATTTCCATGTTTATACAGATGGCGGTGTAGATATTTCCAAGTTTATCGAGATAGCGGTGTAGATATTTCCATATTTGTACAGATAACGGTGTAGAAGTTTCCATGTTTATACAGATAGCGGTGTAAATATGTCCATGTTTATACAGATCACGGTGTAGATATTTCCATGTTTATAGAGATAGCGGTGTAGATATTTCCATGTTTATACCGATAGCGGTGTTGATATTTCCATGTTTATGCAGACCGTGGTGTAGTTATTTCCATGTTTGTACAGATGGCGGTGTTGATATTTCCATCTATACACAGATGACCTTGTAGATATTTCCATGTTTATACAGATGGCGGCGCAAATATTTCCATGGATATTTAGATGGCGGTGTAGATATTTCCATGTTTATACAGATAGCGGTGTAGTTATTTCAATGTTTATATAGATAGCGGAGTAGATATTTCCATGTATGTACACATGGCTGTGTAGATATTTCCATGTTTATACAGATGGCGGTGTAGATATTTCCATGTTTATACAGATAACTTTGTAAGTATTTCCATGTTTATACAGATGGCGGTGTAGATATTTCGATGTTTATAGTGATAGCAGTGCAGCTATTTCCATGTTTATACAGATAGCAGTGTAGATATTTCCATGTTTATACTGATCGTGGTGTAGACATTTCCATGTTTATAGAGACGGCGGTGTAGATATTTCCATGTTGATAGAGATAGCGGTGTTGATTTTTTCATGTTTATAGAGATAGCGGTGTGGATATTTCCATGTTTATAGAGATAGCGGTGTGGATATTTCCATGTTTATACAGATGCCTATGCAGATATTTCCATATTTATACAGAGGGCTGTGTAGATATTTCCATGTTTATACAGATGGCTGTGTAGATATTTCCATGTTTATACAGATGACTTTGTAGGTATTTCCATGTTTATACAAATGACTTTGTAGGTATTTCCATGTTTATACAGATAGTGGTGTAGATATTTCCATGTATATACAGATGGCTGTGTAGATATTTCCATGTTTATACAGATGGCTGTGTAGATATTTCCATGTTTATACAGATGACTTTCCAGGTATTTCCATGTTTATACAGATGGCGGTGTAGATATTTCCATGTTTATCGAGATAACTGTGTAGATATTTCCATGTTTATACAGATAGCGGTGTAGATATTTCCATGTATATACAGATCGCGGTGTAGATCTTTCCATGTTTATACAGATCGCGGTGTCGATATTTCCATGTTTATACAGGTCGTGGTGTAGATATTTCCATGTTTTTACAGATATCGGTGTAGATATTTCCATGTCTATAGAGATAGCGGTGTAGATATTTCCATGTTTGTACAGATGGCGGTGTTGATATTTCCATCTATACACAGATGGCCGTGTAGATATTTCCATGTTTATTCAGATGGCGGCGTAGATATTTCCAAGAACATGCTGATGGCGGTGTAGTTATTTCCATGTTTATACAGATAGCGGTGTAGGTATTTCCATGTTTACACAGATGGTGGTGTAGATATTTCCGTGTTTATACACATGGCGGAGTAGATACTTCCATCTTTATGGAGATGGCAGTGTAGATATTTTCATGTTCATAGAGATGGCGGTGTAGATATTTCCATATTTATAGAGATAGCGGTGTAGATATTTCCATCTTTCTACAGATGGCAGTGAAGATATTTCCATGTTTATACAGATGGCCGTGTAGATATTTCCATATTTATACAGATGTCTGTGTAGATATTTCCATGAGTATACAGATGGTATTGTATCTATTTCCATGTTTATACAGATGGTGGTGTAGATATTTCCATGTTTATTCAGATGACTGTGTAGATATTTCCATGTTTTTGCAGATGGCAGTGTAGATATTTCAATGTTTATATAGATGGCGCTGTTGATATTTCCATGTTTATACAGATAACGGTGGAGATATTTCCATGTTTATACAGAGAGCAGTGGAGATATTTCCATGTTTATACACATAGCGGTGTACATATTTCCATGTTTATAGAGACAGCGGTGTAGGTATTTCCAGGTTTATACAGATAGCGGTGCAGATATTTCCATGTTTACACAGATGCCTATGCAGATATTTCCATATTTATGCAGAGGGCTGTGTAGATATTTCTATATTTATACAGATGGCAGTGTAGATATTTAAATGTTCCTACATATGACTGTGTAGGTATTTCCATATTTATACAGATGTCTTTGTAGTTATTTCTATGTTTATAGAGATAGCGGTGCAGATATTTCCATGTTTATACAGATAGCGGTGTATATATTTCCATGTTTATACAGATCATGGTGTAGATATTTCCATGTTTATAGAGACCGCAGTGTAGATATTTCCATGTTTATAGAGATAGCAGTGTAGATATTTCCATGTTTGTACAGATGGCGGTGTTCATGTTTCCATCTATACACTGATTGCCGTGAAGGTATTTCCATGTGTATACAGATGGCATTGTAGATATTTCCATGTTTATACAGATGGTGGTGTAGATATTTCCATGTTTACACAGATGACTGTATAGGTATTTCCATGTTTATACAGATGGTGGTGTAGATATTTCCAAGTTTATTGAGATAGCGGTGTAGATATTTCCATATTTATACAGATAACGGTGTAGAAGTTTCCATGTTTATACAGATAGCGGTGTAAATATTTCCATGTTTATACAGATCACGGTGTAGATATTTCCATGTTTATAGAGATAGCGGTGTAGATATTTCCATGTTTATACCGATAGCGGTGTCGATATTTCCATGTTTATACAGACCGCCGTGTAGATATTTCCATGTTTGTACAGATAGCGGTGCAGATATTTCCATGTTTGTACAGATGGCGGTGTTGATATTGCCATCTATACACAGATGACCGTGTAGATATTTCCATGTTTATACAGATGGCGGCGCAGATATTTCCATGGATATGTAGATGGCGGTGTAGATATTTCCATGTTTATACAGATAGCGGTGTAGTTATTTCCATGTTTATATAGATAGCGGTGTAGATATTTCCATGTATGTACACATGGCTGTGTAGATATTTCCATGTTTATACAGATGGCGGTGTAGATATTTTCATGTTTATACAGATAACTTTGTAAGTATTTCCATGTTTATACAGATGGCGGTGTAGATATTTCGATGTTTATAGAGATAGCAGTGGAGATATTTCCATGTTTATACAGATAGCGGTGTAGATATTTCCATGTTTATACTGATCGTGGTGTAGACATTTCCATGTTTATAGAGATGGCGTTGTAGATATTTCCATGTTCATAGAGATAGTGGTGTTGATTTTTCCATGTTTATAGAGATAGCGGTGTGGATATTTCCATGTTTATGCAGATAGGGGTGTAGATATTTCCGTGTTTATAGAGATGGCGGTGTAGAAATTTCCATGTTTATACAGATCACAGTGTAGATATTTCCTTGTTTATACAAATATCGGTGTAGTTATTTCCATGTTTCTACAGATAGTGGTGTAGATATTTCCATGTATATACAGATGGCTGTGTAGATATTTCCATGTTTATACAGATGGCTGTATAGATATTTCCATGTTTATACAGATGACTTTGTAGGTATTTCCATGTTTATTCAGATGGCGGTGTAGATATTTCCATGTTTATAGAGATAACTGTGTAGATATTTCCATGTTTATACAGATCGCGGTGTAGATATTTCCATGTTTATACAGATCGCGGTGTAGATATTTCCATGTTTATACAGATCGCGGTGTAGATATTTCCATGTTAATACAGATATCGGTGTAGATATTTCCATTTTTACACAGAATGCGGAGTAGATATTTCCATCTTTCTACAGATTGCATTGTAGATATTTCCATGTTTATACAGATTACTGTATAGGTATTGCCATGCTTTTACAGATGGCGGTGCAGATATTTCCATGTCTATAGAGATAGCGGTGTAGATATTTCCATGTTTGTACAGATGGCGCTGTTGATATTTCCAGCTATACCCAAATGGCCGTGTAGATATTTCCATGTTTATTCAGATGGCGGCGTAGGTATTTCCAAGGACATGCAGATGTCGGTGTAGATATTTCCATGTTTATACAGATAGCGGTGTAGATATTTCCATGTTTATACAGACCGCAGTGTAGATATTTCCATGTTTTTAAAGATAGCAGTGTAGATATTTCCATGTTTGTACAGATGGCGGTGTTGATGTTTCCATCTATACACTGATTGCCGTGTAGGTATTTCCATGTGTATACAGATGGCATTGTAGATATTTCCATATTTATACAGATAACGGTGGAGAAGTTTCCATGTTTATACAGATAGCGGTGTAAATATTTCCATGTGTATACAGATCACGGTGTAGATATTTCCATGTTTATAGAGATAGCGGTGTAGATATTTCCATGTTTATACCGATAGTGGTGTTGATATTTCCATGTTTATACAGACCGCGGTGTAGATATTTCCATGTTTATACAGATAGCGGTGCAGATATTTCCATGTTTGTACAGATGGCGGTGTTGATATTTCCATCTATACACAGATGACCGTGTAGATATTTCCATGTTTATACAGATGGCGGCGCAGATATTTCCATGGATATGTAGATGGCGGTGTAGATATTTCCATGTTTATACAGATAGCGGTGTAGTTATTTCCATGTTTATATAGATAGCGGTGTAGATATTTCCATGTATGTACACATGGCTGTGTAGATATTTCCATGTTTATACAGATGGCGGTGTAGATATTTCCATGTTTATTCAGATGACTGTGTAGATATTTCCATGTTTTTACAGATGGCAGTGTAGATATTTCAATGTTTATATAGATGGCGCTGTTGATATTTCCATGTTTATACAGATAACGGTGGAGATATTTCCATGTTTATACAGAGAGCAGTGGAGATATTTCCATGTTTATATACATAGCGGTGTACATATTTCCATGTTTATAGAGACAGCGGTGTAGGTATTTCCATGTTTATACAGATAGCGGTGCAGATATTTCCATGTTTACACAGATGCCTATGCAGGTATTTCCATATTTATACAGAGGGCTGTGTAGATATTTCTATATTTATACAGATGGCAGTGTAGATATTTAAATGTTCCTACACATGTCTGTGTAGGTATTTCCATGTTTATACAGATGTCTTTGAAGTTATTTCCATGTTTATAGAGATAGCGGTGCAGACATTTCCATGTTTATACAGATAGCGGTGTATATATTTCCATGTTTATACAGATCATGGTGTAGATATTTCCATGTTTATACAGATACCGGTGTAGATATTTCCATGTTTATACAGACCGCAGTGTAGATATTTACATGTTTATAGAGATAGCAGTGTAGATATTTCCATGTTTGCAGATGGCGGTGTTGATGTTTCCATCTATACACTGATTGCCGTGTAGGTATTTCCATGTGTATACAGATGGCATTGTAGATATTTCCATGTTTATACAGATGGTGGTGTAGATATTTCCATGTTTACACAGATGACTGTATAGGTATTTCCATGTTTATACAGATGGCGGTGTAGATATTTCCAAGTTTATCGAGATAGCGGTGTAGATATTTCCATATTTGTACAGATAACGGTGTAGAAGTTTCCATGTTTATACAGATAGCGGTGTAAATATGTCCATGTTTATACAGATCACGGTGTAGATATTTCCATGTTTATAGAGATAGCGGTGTAGATATTTCCATGTTTATACCGATAGCGGTGTTGATATTTCCATGTTTATGCAGACCGTGGTGTAGTTATTTCCATGTTTGTACAGATGGCGGTGTTGATATTTCCATCTATACACAGATGACCTTGTAGATATTTCCATGTTTATACAGATGGCGGCGCAGATATTTCCATGGTTATTTAGATGGCGGTGTAGATATTTCCATGTTTATACAGATAGCGGTGTAGTTATTTCAATGTTTATATAGATAGCGGAGTAGATATTTCCATGTATGTACACATGGCTGTGTAGATATTTCCATGTTTATACAGATGGCGGTGTAGATATTTCCATGTTTATACAGATAACTTTGTAAGTATTTCCATGTTTATACAGATGGCGGTGTAGATATTTCGATGTTTATAGTGATAGCAGTGCAGCTATTTCCATGTTTATACAGATAGCAGTGTAGATATTTCCATGTTTATACTGATCGTGGTGTAGACATTTCCATGTTTATAGAGATGGCGGTGTAGATATTTCCATGTTCATAGAGATAGCGGTGTTGATTTTTTCATGTTTATAGAGATAGCGGTGTGGATATTTCCATGTTTATACAGATGCCTATGCAGATATTTCCATATTTATACAGAGGGCTGTGTAGATATTTCCATGTTTATACAGATGGCTGTGTAGATATTTCCATGTTTATACAGATGACTTTGTAGGTATTTCCATGTTTATACAAATGACTTTGTAGGTATTTCCATGTTTATACAGATAGTGGTGTAGATATTTCCATGTATATACAGATGGCTGTGTAGATATTTCCATGTTTATACAGATGGCTGTGTAGATATTTCCATGTTTATACAGATGACTTTGCAGGTATTTCCATGTTTATACAGATGGCGGTGTAGATATTTCCATGTTTATCGAGATAACTGTGTAGATATTTCCATGTTTATACAGATAGCGGTGTAGATATTTCCATGTATATACAGATCGCGGTGTAGATCTTTCCATGTTTATACAGATCGCGGTGTCGATATTTCCATGTTTATACAGGTCGTGGTGTAGATATTTCCATGTTTTTACAGATATCGATGTAGATATTTCCATGTCTATAGAGATAGCGGTGTAGATATTTCCATGTTTGTACAGATGGCGCTGTTGATATTTCCATCTATACACAGATGGCCGTGTAGATATTTCCATGTTTATTCAGATGGCGGCGTAGATATTTCCAAGAACATGCTGATGGCGGTGTAGTTATTTCCATGTTTATACAGATAGCGGTGTAGGTATTTCCATGTTTACACAGATGGTGGTGTAGATATTTCCGTGTTTATACACATGGCGGAGTAGATACTTCCATCTTTATGGAGATGGCAGTGTAGATATTTTCATGTTCATAGAGATGGCGGTGTAGATATTTCCATATTTATAGAGATAGCGGTGTAGATATTTCCATCTTTCTACAGATGGCAGTGTAGATATTTCCATGTTTATACAGATGGCCGTGTAGATATTTCCACATTTATACAGATGTCTGTGTAGATATTTCCATGTGTATACAGATGGTATTGTAGCTATTTCCATGTTTATACAGATGGTGGTGTAGATATTTCCATGTTTATTCAGATGACTGTGTAGATATTTCCATGTTTTTACAGATGGCAGTGTAGATATTTCAATGTTTATATAGATGGCGCTGTTGATATTTCCATGTTTATACAGATAACGGTGGAGATATTTCCATGTTTATACGCATAGCGGTGTACATATTTCCATGTTTATAGAGACAGCGGTGTAGGTATTTCCAGATTTATACAGATAGCGGTGCAGATATTTCCATGTTTACACAGATGCCTATGCAGATATTTCCATATTTATGCAGAGGGCTGTGTAGATATTTCTATATTTATACAGATGGCAGTGTAGATATTTAAATGTTCCTACATATGACTGTGTAGGTATTTCCATATTTATACAGATGTCTTTGTAGTTATTTCCATGTTTATAGAGATAGCGGTGCAGATATTTCCATGTTTATACAGATAGCGGTGTATATATTTCCATGATTATACAGATCATGGTGTAGATATTTCCATGTTTATAGAGACCGCAGTGTAGATATTTCCATGTTTATAGAGATAGCAGTGTAGATATTTCCATGTTTGTACAGATGGCGGTGTTCATGTTTCCATCTATACACTGATTGCCGTGTAGGTATTTCCATGTGTATACAGATGGCATTGTAGATATTTCCATGTTTATACAGATGGTGGTGTAGATATTTCCATGTTTACACAGATGACTGTATAGGTATTTCCATGTTTATACAGATGGTGGTGTAGATATTTCCAAGTTTATTGAGATAGCGGTGTAGATATTTCCATATTTATACAGATAACGGTGTAGAAGTTTCCATGTTTATACAGATAGCGGTGTAAATATTTCCATGTTTATACAGATCACGGTGTAGATATTTCCATGTTTATAGAGATAGCGGTGTAGATATTTCCATGTTTATACCGATAGCGGTGTTGATATTTCCATGTTTATACAGACCGCGGTGTAGATATTTCCATGTTTGTACAGATAGCGGTGCAGATATTTCCATGTTTGTACAGATGGCGGTGTTGATATTGCCATCTATACACAGATGACCGTGTACATATTTCCATGTTTATACAGATGGCAGCGCAGATATTTCCATGGATATGTAGATGGCGGTGTAGATATTTCCATGTTTATACAGATAGCGGTGTAGTTATTTCCATGTTTATATAGATAGCGGTGTAGATATTTCCATGTATGTACACATGGCTGTGTAGATATTTCCATGTTTATACAGATGGCGGTGTAGATATTTCCATGTTTATACAGATAACTTTGTAAGTATTTCCATGTTTATACAGATGGCGGTGTAGATATTTCGATGTTTATAGAGATAGCAGTGGAGATATTTCCATGTTTATATAGATAGCGGTGTAGATATTTCCATGTTTATACTGATCGTGGTGTAGACATTTCCATGTTTATAGAGATGGCGGTGTAGATATTTCCATGTTCATAGAGATAGTGGTGTTGATTTTTCCATGTTTATAGAGATAGCGGTGTGGATATTTCCATGTTTATGCAGATAGGGGTGTAGATATTTCCGTGTTTATAGAGATGGCGGTGTAGAAATTTCCATGTTTATACAGATCACAGTGTAGATATTTCCTTGTTTATACAAATATCGGTGTAGTTATTTCCATGTTTATACAGATAGTGGTGTAGATATTTCCATGTATATACAGATGGCTGTGTAGACATTTCCATGTTTATACAGATGGCGGTGTAGATATTTCCATGTTTATAGAGATAACTGTGTAGATATTTCCATGTTTATACAGATCGCGGTGTAGATATTTCCATGTTTATACAGATCGCGGTGTAGATATTTCCATGTTTATACAGATCGCGGTGTAGATATTTCCATGTTTATACAGATATCGGTGTAGATATTTCCATTTTTACACAGAATGCGGTGTAGATATTTCCATCTTTCTACAGATTGCATTGTAGATATTTCCATGTTTATACAGATTACTGTATAGGTATTTCCATGCTTTTACAGATGGCGGTGCAGATATTTAAATGTCTATAGAGATAGCGGTGTAGATATTTCCATGTTTGTACAGATGGCGCTGTTGATATTTCCAGCTATACACAAATGGCCGTGTAGATATTTCCATGTTTATTCAGATGGTGGCGTAGATATTTCCAAGGACATGCAGATGTCGGTGTAGATATTTCCATGTTTATACAGATAGCGGTGTAGGTATTTCCATGTTTACACAGATGGTGGTGTAGATATTTCCGTGTTTATACACATGTCGGAGTAGATACTTCCATCTTTATTGAGATGGCAGTGTAGATATTTTCATGTTCATACAGATGGCGGTGTAGATATTTCCATATTTATAGAGATAGCGGTGTAGATATTTCCATCTTTCTACATATGGCAGTGTAGATATTTCCATGTTTATACAGATGGCCGTGTAGATATTTCCATATTTATACAGATGTTGGTGTAGATATTTCCATGGGTATACAGATGGTATTGTAGCTATTTCCATGTTTATACAGATGGTGGTGTAGATATTTCCATGTTTATTCAGATGAATGTGTAGATATTTCCATGTTTTTACAGATGGCAGTGTAGATATTTCCATGTTTATACAGATCGCGGTGTAGATATTTCCATGTTTATACAGATCGCGGTGTAGATATTTCCATGTTTATACAGATAGCGGTGTAGATATTTCCATGTTTTTACAGATATCGGTGTAGATATTTCCATGTTTACACAGATTGCGGTGTAGATATTTCCATCTTTCTACAGATGGCATTGTAGATATTTCCATGTTCATACAGATGACTGTATAGGTATTTCCATGGTTTTACAGATGGCGATGCAGATATTTCCATGTCTATACAGATAGCGGTGTAGATATTTCCATGTTTATACAGATGGCGGTATTGATATTTCCATCTATACACAGATGGCCGTGTAGATATTTCCATGTTTATTCAGATGGCGGCTTAGATATTTCCAAGGACATGCAGATGGCGGTGTAGTTATTTCCATGTTTATACAGATAGCGGTGTAGGTATTTCCATGTTTACACAGATGGTGGTGTAGATATTTCCGTGTTTAAACACATGGCGGAGTAGATTCTTCCATCTTTATGGAGATGGCAGTGTAGATATTTTCATGTTCATAGAGATGGCGGTGTAGATATTTCCATATTTATAGAGATAGCGGTGTAGATATTTCCATCTTTCTACAGCTGGCAGTGTAGATATTACCATGTTTATACAGATGGCCGTGTAGATATTTCCATATTTATACAGATGTCTGTGTAGATATTTCCATGTGTATACAGATGGTATTGTAGCTATTTCCATGTTTATACAGATGGTGGTGTAGATATTTCCATGTTTATTCAGATGACTGTGTAGATATTTCCATGTTTCTACAGATGGCAGTGTAGATATTTCAATGTTTATATAGATGGCGCTGTTGATATTTCCATGTTTATACAGATAACGGTGGAGATATTTCCATGTTCATACAGAGAGCAGTGGAGATATTTCCATGTTTATACACATAGCGGTGTACATATTTCCATGTTTATAGAGACAGCGGTGTATGTATTTCCACGTTTATACAGATAGTGGTGCAGATATTTCCATGTTTACACAGATGCCTATGCAGATATTTCCATATTTATACAGAGGGCTGTGTAGATATTTCTATATTTATACAGATGGCAGTGTTAATATTTAAATGTTCCTACACATGACTGTGTAGGTATTCCCATGTTTATACAGATGTCTTTGAAGTTAGTTCCATGTTTATAGAGATAGCGGTGCAGATATTTCCATGTTTATACAGATAGCGGTGAATATATTTCCATGTTTATACAGATCATGGTGTAGATATTTCCATGTTTATACAGATACCGGTGTAGATATTTCCATGTTTATACAGACCGCAGTGTAGATATTTCCATGTTTATAGAGATAGCAGTGTAGATATTTCCATGTTTGTACAGATGGCGGTGTTGATGTTTCCATCTATACACTGATTGCCGTGTAGGTATTTCCCTGTGTATAGAGATGGCATTGTAGATATTTCCATGTTTATACAGATGGTGGTGTAGATATTTCCATGTTTACACAGATGACTGTATAGGTATTTCCATGTTTATACAGATGGCGGTGTAGATATTTCCAAGTTTATCGAGATAGCGGTGTAGATATTTCCATATTTATACAGATAATGGTGTAGAAGTTTCCATGTTTATACAGATAGCGGTGTAAATATTTCCATGTTTATACAGATCACGGTGTAGATATTTCCATGTTTATAGAGATAGCGGTGTAGATATTTCCATGTTTATACCGATAGCGGTGTTGATATTTCCATGTTTATGCAGACCGTGGTGTAGATATTTCCATGTTTATACAGATAGCGGTGCGGATATTTCCATGTTTGTACAGATGGCGGTGTTGATATTTCCATCTATACACAGATGACCTTGTAGATATTTCCATGTTTATACAGATGGCGGCGCAGATATTTCCATGGATATTTAGATGGCGGTGTAGATATTTCCATGTTTATACAGATAGCGGTGTAGTTATTTCAATGTTTATATAGATAGCGGAGTAGATATTTCCATGTATGTACACATGGCTGTGTAGATATTTCCATGTTTATACAGATGGCGGTGTAGATATTTCCATGTTTATACAGATAACTTTGTAAGTATTTCCATGTTTATACAGATGGCGGTGTAGATATTTCGATGTTTATAGTGATAGCAGTGCAGCTATTTCCATGTTTATACAGACAGCAGTGTAGATATTTCCATGTTTATACTGATCGTGGTGTAGACATTTCCATGTTTATAGAGACGGCGGTGTAGATATTTCCATGTTCATAGAGATAGCGGTGTTGATTTTTTCATGTTTATAGAGATAGCGGTGTGGATATTTCCATGTTTATACAGATGCCTATGCAGATATTTCCATATTTATACAGAGGGCTGTGTAGATATTTCCATGTTTATACAGATGGCTGTGTAGATATTTCCATGTTTATACAGATGACTTTGTAGGTATTTCCATGTTTATACAAATGACTTTGTAGGTATTTCCATGTTTATACAGATAGTGGTGTAGATATTTCCATGTATATACAGATGGCTGTGTAGATATTTCCATGTTTATACAGATGGCTGTGTAGATATTTCCATGTTTATACAGATGACTTTCCAGGTATTTCCATGTTTATGCAGATGGCGGTGTAGATATTTCCATGTTTATCGAGATAACTGTGGAGATATTTCCATGTTTATACAGATAGCGGTGTAGATATTTCCATGTATATACAGATCGCGGTGTAGATCTTTCCATGTTTATACAGATCGCGGTGTCGATATTTCCATGTTTATACAGGTCGTGGTGTAGATATTTCCATGTTTTTACAGATATCGGTGTAGATATTTCCATGTCTATAGAGATAGCGGTGTAGATATTTCCATGTTTGTACAGATGGCGGTGTTGATATTTCCATCTATACACAGATGGCCGTGTAGATATTTCCATGTTTATTCAGATGGCGGCGTAGATATTTCCAAGAACATGCTGATGGCGGTGTAGTTATTTCCATGTTTATACAGATAGCGGTGTAGGTATTTCCATGTTTACACAGATGGTGGTGTAGATATTTCCGTGTTTAAACACATGGCGGAGTAGATACTTCCATCTTTATGGAGATGGCAGTGTAGATATTTTCATGTTCATAGAGATGGCGGTGTAGATATTTCCATATTTATAGAGATAGCGGTGTAGATATTTCCATCTTTCTACAGATGGCAGTGAAGATATTTCCATGTTTATACAGATGGCCGTGTAGATATTTCCATATTTATACAGATGTCTGTGTAGATATTTCCATGAGTATACAGATGGTATTGTAGCTATTTCCATGTTTATACAGATGGTGGTGTAGATATTTCCATGTTTATTCAGATGACTGTGTAGATATTTCCATGTTTTTGCAGATGGCAGTGTAGATATTTCAATGTTTATATAGATGGCGCTGTTGATATTTCCATGTTTATACAGATAACGGTGGAGATATTTCCATGTTTATACAGAGAGCAGTGGAGATATTTCCATGTTTATACACATAGCGGTGTACATATTTCCATGTTTATAGAGACAGCGGTGTAGGTATTTCCAGGTTTATACAGATAGCGGTGCAGATATTTCCATGTTTACACAGATGCCTATGCAGATATTTCCATATTTATGCAGAGGGCTGTGTAGATATTTCTATATTTATACAGATGGCAGTGTAGATATTTAAATGTTCCTACATATGACTGTGTAGGTATTTCCATATTTATACAGATGTCTTTGTAGTTATTTCCATGTTTATAGAGATAGCGGTGCAGATATTTCCATGTTTATACAGATAGCGGTGTATATATTTCCATGTTTATACAGATCATGGTGTAGATATTTCCATGTTTATAGAGACCGCAGTGTAGATATTTCCATGTTTATAGAGATAGCAGTGTAGATATTTCCATGTTTGTACAGATGGCGGTGTTCATGTTTCCATCTATACACTGATTGCCGTGTAGGTATTTCCATGTGTATACAGATGGCATTGTAGATATTTCCATGTTTATACATATGGTGGTGTAGATATTTCCATGTTTACACAGATGACTGTATAGGTATTTCCATGTTTATACAGATGGTGGTGTAGATATTTCCAAGTTTATTGAGATAGCGGTGTAGATATTTCCATATTTATACAGATAACGGTGTAGAAGTTTCCATGTTTATACAGATAGCGGTGTAAATATTTCCATGTTTATACAGATCACGGTGTAGATATTTCCATGTTTATAGAGATAGCGGTGTAGATATTTCCATGTTTATACCGATAGCGGTGTTGATATTTCCATGTTTATACAGACCGCGGTGTAGATATTTCCATGTTTGAACAGATAGCGGTGCAGATATTTCCATGTTTGTACAGATGGCGGTGTTGATATTGCCATCTATACACAGATGACCGTGTAGATATTTCCATGTTTATACAGATGGCGGCGCAGATATTTCCATGGATATGTAGATGGCGGTGTAGATATTTCCATGTTTATACAGATAGCGGTGTAGTTATTTCCATGTTTATATAGATAGCGGTGTAGATATTTCCATGTATGTACACATGGCTGTGTAGATATTTCCATGTTTATACAGATGGCGGTGTAGATATTTCCATGTTTATACAGATAACTTTGTAAGTATTTCCATGTTTATACAGATGGCGGTGTAGATATTTCGATGTTTATAGAGATAGCAGTGGAGATATTTCCATGTTTATACAGATAGCGGTGTAGATATTTCCATGTTTATACTGATCGTGGTGTAGACATTTCCATGTTTATAGAGATGGCGGTGTAGATATTTCCATGTTCATAGAGATAGTGGTGTTGATTTTTCCATGTTTATAGAGATAGCGGTGTGGATATTTCCATGTTTATGCAGATAGGGGTGTAGATATTTCCGTGTTTATAGAGATGGCGGTGTAGAAATTTCCATGTTTATACAGATCACAGTGTAGATATTTCCTTGTTTATACAAATATCGGTGTAGTTATTTCCATGTTTCTACAGATAGTGGTGTAGATATTTCCATGTATATACAGATGGCTGTGTAGATATTTCCATGTTTATACAGATGGCTGTGTAGATATTTCCATGTTTATACAGATGACTTTGTAGGTATTTCCATGTTTATTCAGATGGCGGTGTAGATATTTCCATGTTTATAGAGATAACTGTGTAGATATTTCCATGTTTATACAGATCGCGGTGTAGATATTTCCATGTTTATACAGATCGCGGTGTAGATATTTCCATGTTTATACAGATCGCGGTGTAGATATTTCCATGTTAATACAGATATCGGTGTAGATATTTCCATTTTTACACAGAATGCGGAGTAGATATTTCCATCTTTCTACAGATTGCATTGTAGATATTTCCATGTTTATGCAGATTACTGTATAGGTATTTCCATGCTTTTACAGATGGCGGTGCAGATATTTCCATGTCTATAGAGATAGCGGTGTAGGTATTTCCATGTTTGTACAGATGGCGCTGTTGATATTTCCAGCTATACCCAAATGGCCGTGTAGATATTTCCATGTTTATTCAGATGGCGGCGTAGGTATTTCCAAGGACATGCAGATGTCGGTGTAGATATTTCCATGTTTATACAGATAGCGGTGTAGGTATTTCCATGTTTACACAGATGGTGGTGTAGATATTTCCGTGTTTATACACATGGCGGAGTAGATACTTCCATCTTTATTGAGATGGCAGTGTAGATATTTTCATGTTCATACAGATGGCGGTGTAGATATTTCCGTATTTATAGAGATAGCGGTGTAGATATTTCCATCTTTCTACAGATGGCAGTGTAGATATTTCCATGTTTATACAGATGGCCGTGTAGATATTTCCATATTTATACAGATGTTGGTGTAGATATTTCCATGAGTATACAGATGGTATTGTAGCTATTTCCATGTTTATACAGATGGTGGTGTAGATATTTCCATGTTTATTCAGATGACTGTGTAGATATTTCCATGTTTTTACAGATGGCAGTGTAGATATTTCAATGTTTATATAGATGGCGCTGTTGATATTTCCATGTTTATACAGATAACGGTGGAGATATTTCCATGTTTATACAGAGAGCAGTGGAGATATTTCCATGTTTATACACATAGCGGTGTACATATTTCCATGTTTATAGAGACAGCGGTGTAGGTATTTCCATGTTTATACAGATAGCGGTGCAGATATTTCCATGTTTACACAGATGCCTATGCAGATATTTCCATATTTATACAGAGGGCTGTGTAGATATTTCTATATTTATACAGATGGCAGTGTAGATATTTAAATGTTCCTACACATGACTGTGTAGTTATTTCCAAGTTTATACAGATGTCTTTGTAGTTATTTCCATGTTTAGAGGGATAGCGGTGCAGATATTTCCATGCTTATACAGATAGCGGTGTATATATTTCCATGTTTATACAGATCATGGTGTAGATATTTCCATGTGTATAGAGACCGCAGTGTAGATATTTCCATGTTTATAGAGATAGCAGTGTAGATATTTCCATGTTTGTACAGATGGCGGTGTTGATGTTTCCATCTATACACTGATTGCCGTGTAGGTATTTCCATGTGTATACAGGTGGCATTGTAGATATTTCCATGTTTATACAGATGGTGGTGTAGATATTTCCATGTTTACACAGATGACTGTATAGGTATTTCCATGTTTATACAGATGGTGGTGTAGATATTTCCAAGTTTATTGAGATAGCGGTGTAGATATTTCCATATTTATACAGATAACGGTGTAGAAGTTTCCATGTTTATACAGATAGCGGTGTAAATATTTCCATGTTTATACAGATCACGGTGTAGATATTTCCATGTTTATAGAGATAGCGGTGTAGATATTTCCATGTTTATACCGATAGCGGTGTTGATATTTCCATGTTTATAAAGACCGCGGTGTAGATATTTCCATGTTTATACAGATAGCGGTGCAGATATTTCCATGTTTGCACAGATGGCGGTGTTGATATTTCCATCTATACACAGATGACCGTGTAGATATTTCCATGTTTATACAGATGGTGGCGCAGATATTTCCATGGATATGTAGATGGCGGTGTAGATATTTCCATGTTTATACAGATAGCGGTGTAGTTATTTCCATGTTTATATAGATAGCGGTGTAGATATTTCCATGTATGTACACATGGCTGTGTAGATATTTCCATGTTTATACAGATGGCGGTGTAGATATTTCCATGTTTATACAGATAACTTTGTAAGTATTTCCATGTTTATACAGATGGCGGTGTAGATATTTCGATGTTTATAGAGATAGCAGTGGAGATATTTCCATGTTTATACAGATAGCGGTGTAGATATTTCCATGTTTATACTGATCGTGGTGTAGACATTTCCATGTTTATAGAGATGGCGGTGTAGATATTTCCATGTTCATAGAGATAGAGGTGTTGATTTTTCCATGTTTATAGAGATAGCGGTGTGGATATTTCCATGTTTATACAGATAGGGGTGTAGATATTTCCCTGTTTATAGAGATGGCGGTGTAGATATTTCCATGTTTATACAGATCACAGTGTAGATATTTCCTTGTTTATACAAATAGCGGTGTAGTTATTTCCATGTTTATACAGATAGTGATGTAGATATTTCCATGTGTATACAGATGGCTGTGTAGATATTTCCATGTTTATACAGATGGCTGTGTAGATATTTCCATGTTTATACAGATGACTTTGTAGGTATTTCCATGTTTATACAGATGGCGGTGTAGATATTTCCATGTTTATAGAGATAACTGTGTAGATATTTTCATGTTTATACAGATAGCGGTGTAGATATTTCCATGTTTATACAGATCGCAGTGTAGATATTTCCATGTTTATACAGATGACTTTGTAGGTATTTCCATGTTTATACAGATCGCGGTGTAGATATTTCCATGTTTATACAGATCGCGGTGTAGATATTTCCATGTTTATACAGATCGCGGTGTAGATATTTCCATGTTTATACAGATATCGGTGTAGATATTTCCATTTTTACACAGAATGCGGTGTAGATATTTCCATCTTTCTACAGATTGCATTGTAGATATTTCCATGTTTATACAGATTACTGTATAGGTATTTCCATGCTTTTACAGATGGCGGTGCAGATATTTCCATGTCTATAGAGATAGCGGTGTAGATATTTCCATGTTTGTACAGATGGCGCTGTTGATATTTCCAGCTATACACAAATGGCCGTGTAGATATTTCCATGTTTATTCAGATGGTGGCGTAGATATTTCCAAGGACATGCAGATGTCGGTGTAGATATTTCCATGTTTATACAGATAGCGGTGTAGGTATTTCCATGTTTACACAGATGGTGGTGTAGATATTTCCGTGTTTATACACATGTCGGAGTAGATACTTCCATCTTTATTGAGATGGCAGTGTAGATATTTTCATGTTCATACAGATGGCGGTGTAGATATTTCCATATTTATAGAGATAGCGGTGTAGATATTTCCATCTTTCTACATATGGCAGTGTAGATATTTCCATGTTTATACAGATGGCCGTGTAGATATTTCCATATTTATACAGATGTTGGTGTAGATATTTCCATGGGTATACAGATGGTATTGTAGCTATTTCCATGTTTATACAGATGGTGGTGTAGATATTTCCATGTTTATTCAGATGAATGTGTAGATATTTCCATGTTTTTACAGATGGCAGTGTAGATATTTCCATGTTTATACAGATCGCGGTGTAGATATTTCCATGTTTATACAGATCGCGGTGTAGATATTTCCATGTTTATACAGATAGCGGTGTAGATATTTCCATGTTTTTACAGATATCGGTGTAGATATTTCCATGTTTACACAGATTGCGGTGTAGATATTTCCATCTTTCTACAGATGGCATTGTAGATATTTCCATGTTCATACAGATGACTGTATAGGTATTTCCATGGTTTTACAGATGGCGATGCAGATATTTCCATGTCTATACAGATAGCGGTGTAGATATTTCCATGTTTATACAGATGGCGGTATTGATATTTCCATCTATACACAGATGGCCGTGTAGATATTTCCATGTTTATTCAGATGGCGGCTTAGATATTTCCAAGGACATGCAGATGGCGGTGTAGTTATTTCCGTGTTTATACAGATAGCGGTGTAGGTATTTCCATGTTTACACAGATGGTGGTGTAGATATTTCCGTGTTTATACACATGGCGGAGTAGATTCTTCCATCTTTATGGAGATGGCAGTGTAGATATTTTCATGTTCATAGAGATGGCGGTGTAGATATTTCCATATTTATAGAGATAGCGGTGTAGATATTTCCATCTTTCTACAGCTGGCAGTGTAGATATTACCATGTTTATACAGATGGCCGTGTAGATATTTCCATATTTATACAGATGTCTGTGTAGATATTTCCATGTGTATACAGATGGTATTGTAGCTATTTCCATGTTTATACAGATGGTGGTGTAGATATTTCCATGTTTATTCAGATGACTGTGTAGATATTTCCATGTTTTTACAGATGGCAGTTTAGATATTTCAATGTTTATATAGATGGCGCTGTTGATATTTCCATGTTTATACAGATAACGGTGGAGATATTTCCATGTTCATACAGAGAGCAGTGGAGATATTTCCATGTTTATACACATAGCGGTGTACATATTTCCATGTTTATAGAGACAGCGGTGTAGGTATTTCCAGGTTTATACAGATAGCGGTGCAGATATTTCCATGTTTACACAGATGCCTATGCAGATATTTCCATATTTATGCAGAGGGCTGTGTAGATATTTCTATATTTATACAGATGGCAGTGTAGATATTTAAATGTTCCTACATATGACTGTGTAGGTATTTCCATATTTATACAGATGTCTTTGTAGTTATTTCCATGTTTATAGAGATAGCGGTGCAGATATTTCCATGTTTATACAGATAGTGGTGTATATATTTCCATGTTTATACAGATCATGGTGTAGATATTACCATGTTTATAGAGACCGCAGTGTAGATATTTCCATGTTTATAGAGATAGCAGTGTAGATATTTCCATGTTTGTACAGATGGCGGTGTTCATGTTTCCATCTATACACTGATTGCCGTGTAGGTATTTCCATGTGTATACAGATGGCATTGTAGATATTTCCATGTTTATACAGATGGTGGTGTAGATATTTCCATGTTTACACAGATGACTGTATAGGTATTTCCATGTTTATACAGATGGTGGTGTAGATATTTCCAAGTTTATTGAGATAGCGGTGTAGATATTTCCATATTTATACAGATCACGGTGTAGAAGTTTCCATGTTTATAGAGATAGCGGTGTAGATATTTCCATGTTTATACCGATAGCGGTGTTGACATTTCCATGTTTATACAGACCGCGGTGTAGATATTTCCATGTTTGAACAGATAGCGGTGCAGATGTTTCCATGTTTGTACAGATGGCGGTGTTGATATTGCCATCTATACACAGATGACCGTGTAGATATTTCCATGTTTATACAGATGGCGGCGCAGATATTTCCATGGATATGTAGATGGCGGTGTAGATATTTCCATGTTTATACAGATAGCGGTGTAGTTATTTCCATGTTTATATAGATAGCGGTGTAGATATTTCCATGTATGTACACATGGCTGTGTAGATATTTCCATGTTTATACAGATGGCGGTGTAGATATTTCCATGTTTATACAGATAACTTTGTAAGTATTTCCATGTTTATACAGATGGCGGTGTAGATATTTCGATGTTTATAGAGATAGCAGTGGAGATACTTCCATGTTTATACAGATAGCGGTGTAGATATTTCCATGTTTATACTGATCGTGGTGTAGACATTTCCATGTTTATAGAGATGGCGGTGTAGATATTTCCATGTTCATAGAGATAGTGGTGTTGATTTTTCCATGTTTATAGAGATAGCGGTGTGGATATTTCCATGTTTATGCAGATAGGGGTGTAGATATTTCCGTGTTTATAGAGATGGCGGTGTAGAAATTTCCATGTTTATACAGATCACAGTGTAGATATTTCCTTGTTTATACAAATATCGGTGTAGTTATTTCCATGTTTCTACAGATAGTGGTGTAGATATTTCCATGTATATACAGATGGCTGTGTAGATATTTCCATGTTTATACAGATGGCTGTGTAGATATTTCCATGTTTATACAGATGACTTTGTAGGTATTTCCATGTTTATTCAGATGGCGGTGTAGATATTTCCATGTTTATAGAGATAACTGTGTAGATATTTCCATGTTTATACAGATCGCGGTGTAGATATTTCCATGTTTATACAGATCATGGTGTAGATATTTCCATGTTTATAGAGACCGCAGTGTAGATATTTCCATGTTTATAGAGATAGCAGTGTAGATATTTCCATGTTTGTACAGATGGCGGTGTTGATGTTTCCATCTATACACTGATTGCCGTGTAGGTATTTCCATGTGTATACAGGTGGCATTGTAGATATTTCCATGTTTATACAGATGGTGGTGTAGATATTTCCATGTTTACACAGATGACTGTATAGGTATTTCCATGTTTATACAGATGGTGGTGTAGATATTTCCAAGTTTATTGAGATAGCGGTGTAGATATTTCCATATTTATACAGATAACGGTGTAGAAGTTTCCATGTTTATACAGATAGCGGTGTAAATATTTCCATGTTTATACAGATCACGGTGTAGATATTTCCATGTTTATAGAGATAGCGGTGTAGATATTTCCATGTTTATACCGATAGCGGTGTTGATATTTCCATGTTTATAAAGACCGCGGTGTAGATATTTCCATGTTTATACAGATAGCGGTGCAGATATTTCCATGTTTGCACAGATGGCGGTGTTGATATTTCCATCTATACACAGATGACCGTGTAGATATTTCCATGTTTATACAGATGGTGGCGCAGATATTTCCATGGATATGTAGATGGCGGTGTAGATATTTCCATGTTTATACAGATAGCGGTGTAGTTATTTCCATGTTTATATAGATAGCGGTGTAGATATTTCCATGTATGTACACATGGCTGTGTAGATATTTCCATGTTTATACAGATGACTTTGTAGGTATTTCCATGTTTATTCAGATGGCGGTGTAGATATTTCCATGTTTATAGAGATAACTGTGTAGATATTTCCATGTTTATACAGATCGCGGTGTAGATATTTCCATGTTTATACAGATCGCGGTGTAGATATTTCCATGTTTATACAGATCGCGGTGTAGATATTTCCATGTTAATACAGATATCGGTGTAGATATTTCCATTTTTACACAGAATGCGGAGTAGATATTTCCATCTTTCTACAGATTGCATTGTAGATATTTCCATGTTTATGCAGATTACTGTATAGGTATTTCCATGCTTTTACAGATGGCGGTGCAGATATTTCCATGTCTATAGAGATAGCGGTGTAGGTATTTCCATGTTTGTACAGATGGCGCTGTTGATATTTCCAGCTATACCCAAATGGCCGTGTAGATATTTCCATGTTTATTCAGATGGCGGCGTAGGTATTTCCAAGGACATGCAGATGTCGGTGTAGATATTTCCATGTTTATACAGATAGCGGTGTAGTTATTTCCATGTTTACACAGATGGTGGTGTAGATATTTCCGTGTTTATACACATGGCGGAGTAGATACTTCCATCTTTATTGAGATGGCAGTGTAGATATTTTCATGTTCATACAGATGGCGGTGTAGATATTTCCGTATTTATAGAGATAGCGGTGTAGATATTTCCATCTTTCTACAGATGGCAGTGTAGATATTTCCATGTTTATACAGATGGCCGTGTAGATATTTCCATATTTATACAGATGTTGGTGTAGATATTTCCATGGGTATACAGATGGTATTGTAGCTATTTCCATGTTTATACAGATGGTGGTGTAGATATTTCCATGTTTATTCAGATGACTGTGTAGATATTTCCATGTTTTTACAGATGGCAGTGTAGATATTTCAATGTTTATATAGATGGCGCTGTTGATATTTCCATGTTTATACAGATAACGGTGGAGATATTTCCATGTTTATACAGAGAGCAGTGGAGATATTTCCATGTTTATACACATAGCGGTGTACATATTTCCATGTTTATAGAGACAGCGGTGTAGGTATTTCCATGTTTATACAGATAGCGGTGCAGATATTTCCATGTTTACACAGATGCCTATGCAGATATTTCCATATTTATACAGAGGGCTGTGTAGATATTTCTATATTTATACAGATGGCAGTGTAGATATTTAAATGTTCCTACACATGACTGTGTAGTTATTTCCAAGTTTATACAGATGTCTTTGTAGTTATTTCCATGTTTAGAGGGATAGCGGTGCAGATATTTCCATGCTTATACAGATAGCGGTGTATATATTTCCATGTTTATACAGATCATGGTGTAGATATTTCCATGTTTATAGAGACCGCAGTGTAGATATTTCCATGTTTATAGAGATAGCAGTGTAGATATTTCCATGTTTGTACAGATGGCGGTGTTGATGTTTCCATCTATACACTGATTGCCGTGTAGGTATTTCCATGTGTATACAGGTGGCATTGTAGATATTTCCATGTTTATACAGATGGTGGTGTAGATATTTCCATGTTTACACAGATGACTGTATAGGTATTTCCATGTTTATACAGATGGTGGTGTAGATATTTCCAAGTTTATTGAGATAGCGGTGTAGATATTTCCATATTTATACAGATAACGGTGTAGAAGTTTCCATGTTTATACAGATAGCGGTGTAAATATTTCCATGTTTATACAGATCACGGTGTAGATATTTCCATGTTTATAGAGATAGCGGTGTAGATATTTCCATGTTTATACCGATAGCGGTGTTGATATTTCCATGTTTATAAAGACCGCGGTGTAGATATTTCCATGTTTATACAGATAGCGGTGCAGATATTTCCATGTTTGCACAGATGGCGGTGTTGATATTTCCATCTATACACAGATGACCGTGTAGATATTTCCATGTTTATACAGATGGTGGCGCAGATATTTCCATGGATATGTAGATGGCGGTGTAGATATTTCCATGTTTATACAGATAGCGGTGTAGTTATTTCCATGTTTATATAGATAGCGGTGTAGATATTTCCATGTATGTACACATGGCTGTGTAGATATTTCCATGTTTATACAGATGGCGGTGTAGATATTTCCATGTTTATACAGATAACTTTGTAAGTATTTCCATGTTTATACAGATGGCGGTGTAGATATTTCGATGTTTATAGAGATAGCAGTGGAGATATTTCCATGTTTATACAGATAGCGGTGTAGATATTTCCATGTTTATACTGATCGTGGTGTAGACATTTCCATGTTTATAGAGATGGCGGTGTAGATATTTCCAAGTTCATAGAGGTAGAGGTGTTGATTTTTCCATGTTTATAGAGATAGCGGTGTGGATATTTCCATGTTTATACAGATAGGGGTGTAGATATTTCCCTGTTTATAGAGATGGCGGTGTAGATATTTCCATGTTTATACAGATCACAGTGTAGATATTTCCTTGTTTATACAAATAGCGGTGTAGTTATTTCCATGTTTATACAGATAGTGATGTAGATATTTCCATGTGTATACAGATGGCTGTGTAGATATTTCCATGTTTATACAGATGGCTGTGTAGATATTTCCATGTTTATACAGATGACTTTGTAGGTATTTCCATGTTTATACAGATGGCGGTGTAGATATTTCCATGTTTATAGAGATAACTGTGTAGATATTTCCATGTTTATACAGATAGCGGTGTAGATATTTCCATGTTTATACAGATCGCAGTGTAGATATTTCCATGTTTATACAGATGACTTTGTAGGTATTTCCATGTTTATACAGATCGCGGTGTAGATATTTCCATGTTTATACAGATCGCGGTGTAGATATTTCCATGTTTATACAGATCGCGGTGTAGATATTTCCATGTATATACAGATATCGGTGTAGATATTTCCATTTTTACACAGAATGCGGTGTAGATATTTCCATCTTTCTACAGATTGCATTGTAGATATTTCCATGTTTATACAGATTACTGTATAGGTATTTCCATGCTTTTACAGATGGCGGTGCAGATATTTCCATGTCTATAGAGATAGCGGTGTAGATATTTCCATGTTTGTACAGATGGCGCTGTTGATATTTCCAGCTATACACAAATGGCCGTGTAGATATTTCCATGTTTATTCAGATGGTGGCATAGATATTTCCAAGGACATGCAGATGTCGGTGTAGATATTTCCATGTTTATACAGATAGCGGTGTAGGTATTTCCATGTTTACACAGATGGTGGTGTAGATATTTCCGTGTTTATACACATGTCGGAGTAGATACTTCCATCTTCATTGAGATGGCAGTGTAGATATTTTCATGTTCATACAGATGGCGGTGTAGATATTTCCATATTTATAGAGATAGCGGTGTAGATATTTCCATCTTTCTACATATGGCAGTGTAGATATTTCCATGTTTATACAGATGGCCGTGTAGATATTTCCATATTTATACAGATGTTGGTGTAGATATTTCCATGGGTATACAGATGGTATTGTAGCTATTTCCATGTTTATACAGATGGTGGTGTAGATATTTCCATGTTTATTCAGATGAATGTGTAGATATTTCCATGTTTTTACAGATGGCAGTGTAGATATTTCCATGTTTATACAGATCGCGGTGTAGATATTTCCATGTTTATACAGATCGCGGTGTAGATATTTCCATGTTTATACAGATAGCGGTGTAGATATTTCCATGTTTTTACAGATATCGGTGTAGATATTTCCATGTTTACACAGATTGCGGTGTAGATATTTCCATCTTTCTACAGATGGCATTGTAGATATTTCCATGTTCATACACATGACTGTATAGGTATTTCCATGGTTTTACAGATGGCGATGCCGATATTTCCATGTCTATACAGATAGCGGTGTAGATATTTCCATGTTTATACAGATGGCGGTATTGATATTTCCATCTATACACAGATGGCCGTGTAGATATTTCCATGTTTATTCAGATGGCGGCTTAGATATTTCCAAGGACATGCAGATGGCGGTGTAGTTATTTCCATGTTTATACAGATAGCGGTGTAGGTATTTCCATGTTTACACAGATGGTGGTGTAGATATTTCCGTTTTTATACACATGGCGGAGTAGATTCTTCCATCTTTATGGAGATGGCAGTGTAGATATTTTCATGTTCATAGAGATGGCGGTGTAGATATTTCCATATTTATAGAGATAGCGGTGTAGATATTTCCATCTTTCTACAGATGGCAGTGTAGATATTACCATGTTTATACAGATGGACGTGTAGATATTTCCATATTTATACAGATGTCTGTGTAGATATTTCCATGTGTATACAGATGGTATTGTAGCTATTTCCATGTTTATACAGATGGTGGTGTAGATATTTCCATGTTTATTCAGATGACTGTGTAGATATTTCCATGTTTTTACAGATGGCAGTGTAGATATTTCAATGTTTATATAGATGGCGCTGTTGATATTTCCATGTTTATACAGATAACGGTGGAGATATTTCCATGTTCATACAGAGAGCAGTGGAGATATTTCCATGTTTATACACATAGCGGTGTACATATTTCCATGTTTATAGAGACAGCGGTGTAGGTATTTCCACGTTTATACAGATAGTGGTGCAGATATTTCCATGTTTACACAGATGCCTATGCAGATATTTCCATATTTATACAGAGGGCTGTGTAGATATTTCTATATTTATACAGATGGCAGTGTTAATATTTAAATGTTCCTACACATGACTGTGTAGGTATTCCCATGTTTATACAGATGACTTTGAAGTTAGTTCCATGTTTATAGAGATAGCGGTGCAGATATTTCCATGTTTATACAGATAGCGGTGAATATAATTCCATGTTTATACAGATCATGGTGTAGATATTTCCATGTTTATACTGATACCGGTGTAGATATTTCCATGTTTATACAGACCGCAGTGTAGATATTTCCATGTTTATAAAGATAGCAGTGTAGATATTTCCATGTTTGTACAGATGGCGGTGTTGATGTTTCCATCTATACACTGATTGCCGTGTAGGTATTTCCATGTGTATACAGATGGCATTGTAGATATTTCCATGTTTATACAGATGGTGGTGTAGATATTTCCATGTTTACACAGATGATTGTATAGGTATTTCCATATTTATACAGATGGCGGTGTAGATATTTCCAAGTTTATAGAGATAGCGGTGTAGATATTTCCATATTTATACAGATAACGGTGGAGAAGTTTCCATGTTTATACAGATAGCGGTGTAAATATTTCCATGTGTATACAGATCACGGTGTAGATATTTCCATGTTTATAGAGATAGCGGTGTAGATATTTCCATGTTTATACCGATAGCGGTGTTGATATTTCCATGTTTATACAGACCGCGGTGTAGATATTTCCATGTTTATACAGATAGCGGTGCAGATATTTCCATGTTTGTACAGATGGCGGTGTTGATATTTCCATCTATACACAGATGACCGTGTAGATATTTCCATGTTTATACAGATGGCGGCGCAGATATTTCCATGGATATGTAGATGGCGGTGTAGATATTTCCATGTTTATACAGATAGCGGTGTAGTTATTTCCATGTTTATATAGATAGCGGTGTAGATATTTCCATGTATGTACACATGGCTGTGTAGATATTTCCATGTTTATACAGATGGCGGTGTAGATATTTCCATGTTTATTCAGATGACTGTGTAGATATTTCCATGTTTTTACAGATGGCAGTGTAGATATTTCAATGTTTATATAGATGGCGCTGTTGATATTTCCATGTTTATACAGATAACGGTGGAGATATTTCCATGTTTCTACAGAGAGCAGTGGAGATATTTCCATGTTTATAAACATAGCGGTGTACATATTTCCATGTTTATAGAGACAGCGGTGTAGGTATTTCCATGTTTATACAGATAGCGGTGCAGATATTTCCATGTTTACACAGATGCCTATGCAGGTATTTCCATATTTGTACAGAGGGCTGTGTAGATATTTCTATATTTAAACAGATGGCAGTGTAGATATTTAAATGTTCCTACACATGACTGTGTAGGTATTTCCATGTTTATACAGATGTCTTTGAAGTTATTCCCATGTTTATAGAGATAGCGGTGCAGATATTTCCATGTTTATACAGATAGCGGTGTATATATTTCCATGTTTATACAGATCATGGTGTAGATATTTCCATGTTTATACAGATACCGGTGTAGATATTTCCATGTTTATACAGAAAGCAGTGTAGATATTTCCATGTTTATAGAGATAGCAGTGTAGATATTTCCATGTTTGTACAGATGGCGGTGTTGATGTTTCCATCTATACACTGATTGCCGTGTAGGTATTTCCCTGTGTATACAGATAGCATTGTAGATATTTCCATGTTTATACAGATGGTGGTGTAGATATTTCCATGTTTACACAGATGACTGTATAGGTATTTCCATGTTTATACAGATGGCGGTGTAGATATTTCCAAGTTTATCGAGACAGCGGTGTACATATTTCCATATTTATACAGATAACGGTGTAGAAGTTTCCATGTTTATACAGATAGCGGTGTAAATATTTCCATGTTTATACAGATCACGGTGTAGATATTTCCATGTTTATAGAGATAGCGGTGTAGATATTTCCATGTTTATACCGATAGCGGTGTTGATATTTCCATGTTTATGCAGCCCGTGGTGTAGATATTTCCATGTTTATACAGATAGCGGTGCGGATATTTCCATGTTTGTACAGATGGCGGTGTTGATATTTCCATCTATACACAGATGACCTTGTAGATATTTCCATGTTTATACAGATGGCGGCGCAGATATTTCCATGGATATTTAGATGGCGGTGTAGATATTTCCATGTTTATACAGATAGCGGTGTAGTTATTTCAATGTTTATATAGATAGCGGAGTAGATATTTCCATGTATGTACACATGGCTGTGTAGATATTTCCATGTTTATACAGATGGCGGTGTAGATATTTCCATGTTTATACAGATAACTTTGTAAGTATTTCCATGTTTATACAGATGGCGGTGTAGATATTTCGATGTTTATAGTGATAGCAGTGCAGCTATTTCCATGTTTATACAGATAGCAGTGTAGATATTTCCATGTTTATACTGATCGTGGTGTAGACATTTCCATGTTTATAGAGACGGCGGTGTAGATATTTCCATGTTGATAGAGATAGCAGTGTTGATTTTTTCATGTTTATAGAGATAGCGGTGTGGATATTTCCATGTTTATACAGATGCCTATGCAGATATTTCCATATTTATACAGAGGGCTGTGTAGATATTTCCATGTTTATACAGATGGCTGTGTAGATATTTCCATGTTTATACAGATGACTTTGTAGGTATTTCCATGTTTATACAAATGACTTTGTAGGTATTTCCATGTTTATACAGATAGTGGTGTAGATATTTCCATGTATATACAGATGGCTGTGTAGATATTTCCATGTTTATACAGATGGCTGTGTAGATATTTCCATGTTTATACAGATGACTTTCCAGGTATTTCCATGTTTATACAGATGGCGGTGTAGATATTTCCATGTTTATACAGATAGCTGTGCGGATATTTCCATGTTTGTACAGATGGCGGTGTTGATATTTCCATGTTTATGCAGACCGTGGTGTAGATATTTCCATGTTTATACAGATAGCGGTGCGGATATTTCCATGTTTGTACAGATGGCGGTGTTGATATTTCCATCTATACACAGATGACCTTGTAGATATTTCCATGTTTATACAGATGGCGGCGCAGATATTTCCATGGATATTTAGATGGCGGTGTAGATATTTCCATGTTTATACAGATAGCGGTGTAGTTATTTCAATGTTTATATAGATAGCGGAGTAGATATTTCCATGTATGTACACATGGCTGTGTAGATATTTCCATGTTTATACAGATGGCGGTGTAGATATTTCCATGTTTATACAGATAACTTTGTAAGTATTTCCATGTTTATACAGATGGCGGTGTAGATATTTCGATGTTTATAGTGATAGCAGTGCAGCTATTTCCATGTTTATACAGATAGCAGTGTAGATATTTCCATGTTTATACTGATCGTGGTGTAGACATTTCCATGTTTATAGAGACGGCGGTGTAGATATTTCCATGTTGATAGAGATAGCAGTGTTGATTTTTTCATGTTTATAGAGATAGCGGTGTGGATATTTCCATGTTTATACAGATGCCTATGCAGATATTTCCATATTTATACAGAGGGCTGTGTAGATATTTCCATGTTTATACAGATGGCTGTGTAGATATTTCCATGTTTATACAGATGACTTTGTAGGTATTTCCATGTTTATACAAATGACTTTGTAGGTATTTCCATGTTTATACAGATAGTGGTGTAGATATTTCCATGTATATACAGATGGCTGTGTAGATATTTCCATGTTTATACAGATGGCTGTGTAGATATTTCCATGTTTATACAGATGACTTTCCAGGTATTTCCATGTTTATACAGATGGCGGTGTAGATATTTCCATGTTTATCGAGATAACTGTGTAGATATTTCCATGTTTATACAGATAGCGGTGTAGATATTTCCATGTATATACAGATCGCGGTGTAGATCTTTCCATGTTTATACAGATCGCGGTGTCGATATTTCCATGTTTATACAGGTCGTGGTGTAGATATTTCCATGTTTTTACAGATATCGGTGTAGATATTTCCATGTCTATAGAGATAGCGGTGTAGATATTTCCATGTTTGTACAGATGGCGGTGTTGATATTTCCATCTATACACAGATGGCCGTGTAGATATTTCCATGTTTATTCAGATGGCGGCGTAGATATTTCCAAGAACATGCTGATGGCGGTGTAGTTATTTCCATGTTTATACAGATAGCGGTGTAGGTATTTCCATGTTTACACAGATGGTGGTGTAGATATTTCCGTGTTTATACACATGGCGGAGTAGATACTTCCATCTTTATGGAGATGGCAGTGTAGATATTTTCATGTTCATAGAGATGGCGGTGTAGATATTTCCATATTTATAGAGATAGCGGTGTAGATATTTCCATCTTTCTACAGATGGCAGTGTAGATATTTCCATGTTTATACAGATGGCCGTGTAGATATTTCCATATTTATACAGATGTCTGTGTAGATATTTCCATGAGTATACAGATGGTATTGTAGCTATTTCCATGTTTATACAGATGGTGGTGTAGATATTTCCATGTTTATTCAGATGACTGTGTAGATATTTCCATGTTTTTGCAGATGGCAGTGTAGATATTTCAATGTTTATATAGATGGCGCTGTTGATATTTCCATGTTTATACAGATAACGGAGGAGATATTTCCATGTTTATACAGAGAGCAGTGGAGATATTTCCATGTTTATACACATAGCGGTGTACATATTTCCATGTTTATAGAGACAGCGGTGTAGGTATTTCCAGGTTTACACAGATAGCGGTGCAGATATTTCCATGTTTACACAGATGCCCATGCAGATATTTCCATATTTATGCAGAGGGCTGTGTAGATATTTCTATATTTATACAGATGGCAGTGTAGATATTTAAATGTTCCTACACATGACTGTGTAGGTATTTCCATATTTATACAGATGTCTTTGTAGTTATTTCCATGTTTATAGAGATAGCGGTGCAGATATTTCCATGTTTATACAGATAGCGGTGTATATATTTCCATGTTTATACAGATCATGGTGTAGATATTTCCATGTTTATAGAGACCGCAGTGTAGATATTTCCATGTTTATAGAGATAGCAGTGTAGATATTTCCATGTTTGTACAGATGGCGGTGTTCATGTTTCCATCTATACACTGATTGCCGTGTAGGTATTTCCATGTGTATACAGATGGCATTGTAGATATTTCCATGTTTATACAGATGGTGGTGTAGATATTTCCATGTTTACACAGATGACTGTATAGGTATTTCCATGTTTATACAGATGGTGGTGTAGATATTTCCAAGTTTATTGAGATAGCGGTGTAGATATTTCCATATTTATACAGATAACGGTGTAGAAGTTTCCATGTTTATACAGATAGCGGTGTAAATATTTCCATGTTTATACAGATCACGGTGTAGATATTTCCATGTTTATAGAGATAGCGGTGTAGATATTTCCATGTTTATACCGATAGCGGTGTCGATATTTCCATGTTTATACAGACCGCGGTGTAGATATTTCCATGTTTGTACAGATAGCGGTGCAGATATTTCCATGTTTGTACAGATGGCGGTGTTGATATTGCCATCTATACACAGATGACCGTGTAGATATTTCCATGTTTATACAGATGGCGGCGCAGATATTTCCATGGATATGTAGATGGCGGTGTAGATATTTCCATGTTTATACAGATAGCGGTGTAGTTATTTCCATGTTTATATAGATAGCGGTGTAGATATTTCCATGTATGTACACATGGCTGTGTAGATATTTCCATGTTTATACAGATGGCGGTGTAGATATTTTCATGTTTATACAGATAACTTTGTAAGTATTTCCATGTTTATACAGATGGCGGTGTAGATATTTCGATGTTTATAGAGATAGCAGTGGAGATATTTCCATGTTTATACAGATAGCGGTGTAGATATTTCCATGTTTATACTGATCGTGGTGTAGACATTTCCATGTTTATAGAGATGGCGGTGTAGATATTTCCATGTTCATAGAGATAGTGGTGTTGATTTTTCCATGTTTATAGAGATAGCGGTGTGGATATTTCCATGTTTATGCAGATAGGGGTGTAGATATTTCCGTGTTTATAGAGATGGCGGTGTAGAAATTTCCATGTTTATACAGATCACAGTGTAGATATTTCTTTGTTTATACAAATATCGGTGTAGTTATTTCCATGTTTATACAGATAGTGGTGTAGATATTTCCATGTATATACAGATGGCTGTGTAGATATTTCCATGTTTATACAGATGGCTGTATAGATATTTCCATGTTTATACAGATGACTTTGTAGGTATTTCCATGTTTATTCAGATGGCGGTGTAGATATTTCCATGTTTATAGAGATAACTGTGTAGATATTTCCATGTTTATACAGATCGCGGTGTAGATATTTCCATGTTTATACAGATCGCGGTGTAGATATTTCCATGTTTATACAGATCGCGGTGTAGATATTTCCATGTTTATACAGATATCGGTGTAGATATTTCCATTTTTACACAGAATGCGGAGTAGATATTTCCATCTTTCTACAGATTGCATTGTAGATATTTCCATGTTTATACAGATTACTGTATAGGTATTGCCATGCTTTTACAGATGGCGGTGCAGATATTTCCATGTCTATAGAGATAGCGGTGTAGATATTTCCATGTTTGTACAGATGGCGCTGTTGATATTTCCAGCTATACCCAAATGGCCGTGTAGATATTTCCATGTTTATTCAGATGGCGGCGTAGGTATTTCCAAGGACATGCAGATGTCGGTGTAGATATTTCCATGTTTATACAGATAGCGGTGTAGGTATTTCCATGTTTACACAGATGGTGGTGTAGATATTTCCGTGTTTATACACATGGCGGAGTAGATACTTCCATCTTTATTGAGATGGCAGTGTAGATATTTTCATGTTCATACAGATGGCGGTGTAGATATTTCCGTATTTATAGAGATAGCGGTGTAGATATTTCCATCTTTCTACAGATGGCAGTGTAGATATTTCCATGTTTATACAGATGGCCGTGTAGATATTTCCATATTTATACAGATGTTGGTGTAGATATTTCCATGGGTATACAGATGGTATTGTAGCTATTTCCATGTTTATACAGATGGTGGTGTAGATATTTCCATGTTTATTCAGATGAATGTGTAGATATTTCCATGTTTTTACAGATGGCAGTGTAGATATTTCAATGTTTATATAGATGGCGCTGTTGATATTTCCATGTTTATACAAATAACGGTGGAGATATTTCCATGTTTATACAGAGAGCAGTGGAGATATTTCCATGTTTATACGCATAGCGGTGTACATATTTCCATGTTTATAGAGACAGCGGTGTAGGTATTTCCATGTTTATACAGATAGCGGTGCAGATATTTCCATGTTTACACAGATGCCTATGCAGATATTTCCATATTTATACAGAGGGCTGTGTAGATATTTCTATATTTATACAGATGGCAGTGTAGATATTTAAATGTTCCTACACATGACTGTGTAGTTATTTCCAAGTTTATACAGATGTCTTTGTAGTTATTTCCATGTTTAGAGGGATAGCGGTGCAGATATTTCCATGCTTATACAGATAGCGGTGTATATATTTCCATGTTTATACAGATCATGGTGTAGATATTTCCATGTTTATAGAGACCGCAGTGTAGATATTTCCATGTTTATAGAGATAGCAGTGTAGATATTTCCATGTTTGTACAGATGGCGGTGTTGATGTTTCCATCTATACACTGATTGCCGTGTAGGTATTTCCATGTGTATACAGGTGGCATTGTAGATATTTCCATGTTTATACAGATGGTGGTGTAGATATTTCCATGTTTACACAGATGACTGTATAGGTATTTCCATGTTTATACAGATGGTGGTGTAGATATTTCCAAGTTTATTGAGATAGCGGTGTAGATATTTCCATATTTATACAGATAACGGTGTAGAAGTTTCCATGTTTATACAGATAGCGGTGTAAATATTTCCATGTTTATACAGATCACGGTGTAGATATTTCCATGTTTATAGAGATAGCGGTGTAGATATTTCCATGTTTATACCGATAGCGGTGTTGATATTTCCATGTTTATAAAGACCGCGGTGTAGATATTTCCATGTTTATACAGATAGCGGTGCAGATATTTCCATGTTTGCACAGATGGCTGTGTTGATATTTCCATCTATACACAGATGACCGTGTAGATATTTCCATGTTTATACAGATGGTGGCGCAGATATTTCCATGGATATGTAGATGGCGGTGTAGATATTTCCAGGTTTATACAGATAGCGGTGTAGTTATTTCCATGTTTATATAGATAGCGGTGTAGATATTTCCATGTATGTACACATGGCTGTGTAGATATTTCCATGTTTATACAGATGGCGGTGTAGATATTTCCATGTTTATACAGATAACTTTGTAAGTATTTCCATGTTTATACAGATGGCGGTGTAGATATTTCGATGTTTATAGAGATAGCAGTGGAGATATTTCCATGTTTATACAGATAGCGGTGTAGATATTTCCATGTTTATACTGATCGTGGTGTAGACATTTCCATGTTTATAGAGATGGCGGTGTAGATATTTCCATGTTCATAGAGATAGAGGTGTTGATTTTTCCATGTTTATAGAGATAGCGGTGTGGATATTTCCATGTTTATACAGATAGGGGTGTAGATATTTCCCTGTTTATAGAGATGGCGGTGTAGATATTTCCATGTTTATACAGATCACAGTGTAGATATTTCCTTGTTTATACAAATAGCGGTGTAGTTATTTCCATGTTTATACAGATAGTGGTGTAGATATTTCCATGTGTATACAGATGGCTGTGTAGATATTTCCATGTTTATACAGATGGCTGTGTAGATATTTCCATGTTTATACAGATGACTTTGTAGGTATTTCCATGTTTATTCAGATGGCGGTGTAGATATTTCCATGTTTATAGAGATAACTGTGTAGATATTTCCATGTTTATACAGATTGCGGTGTAGATATTTCCATGTTTATACAGATCGCGGTGTAGATATTTCCATGTTTGTACAGATAGCGGTGTAGATATTTCCATGTTTTTACAGATATCGGTGTAGAGATTTCCATGTTTACACAGATTGCGGTGTAGATATTTCCATCTTTCTACAGATGGCATTGTAGATATTTCCATGTTTATACAGATGACTGTATAGGTATTTCCATGTTTTTACAGATGGCGGTGCAGATATTTCCATGTCTATAGAGATAGCGGTGTAGATATTTCCATGTTTGTACAGATGGCGGTGTTGATATTTCCATCTACACACAGATGGCCGTGTAGATATTTCCATGTTTATTCAGATGGCGTCGTAGATATTTCCAAGGACATGCAGATGGCGGTGTAGTTATTTCCATGTTTATACAGATAGCGGTGTAGGTATTTCCATGTTTACACAGATGGTGGTGTAGATATTTCCGTGTTTATACACATGGCGGAGTAGATACTTCCATCTTTATGGAGATGGCAGTGTAGATATTTACATGTTCATACAGATGGCGGTGTAGATATTTCCATATTTATAGAGATAGCGGTGTAGATATTTCCATCTTTCTACAGATGGCAGTGTAGATATTTCCATGTTTATACAGATGGCCGTGTAGATATTTCCATATTTATACAGATGTCTGTGTAGATATTTCCATGTGTATACAGATGGTATTGTAGCTATTTCCATGTTTATACAGATGGTGGTGTAGATATTTCCATGTTTATTCAGATGACTGTGTAGATATTTCCATGTTTTTACAGATGGCAGTGTAGGTATTTCAATGTTTATATAGATGGCGCTGTTGATATTTCCATGTTTATAGAGATAACGGTGGAGATATTTCCATGTTTATACAGAGAGCAGTGGAGATATTTCCATGTTTATACACATAGCGGTGTACATATTTCCATGTTTATAGAGACAGCGGTGTATGTATTTCCATGTTTATACAGATAGCGGTGCAGATATTTCCATGTTTACACAGAGGCCTATGCAGATATTTCCATATTTATACAGAGGGCTGTGTAGATATTTCTATATTTATACAGATGGCAGTGTTAATATTTAAATGTTCCTACACATAACTGTGTAGGTATTTCCATGTTTATACAGATGTCTTTGAAGTTAGTTCCATGTTTAGAGAGATAGCGGTGCAGATATTTCCATGTTTATACAGATAGCGCTGTATATATTTCCATGTTTATACAGATCATGGTGTGGATATTTCCATGTTTATACAGATACCGGTGTAGATATTTCCATGTTTATACAGACCACAGTGTAGATATTTCCATGTTTATAGAGATAGCAGTGTAGATATTTCCCTGTTTGAACAGATGGCGGTGTTGATGTTTCCATCTATACACTGACTGCAGTGTAGGTATTTCCATGTGTATACAGATGGCATTGTAGATATTTACATGTTTATACAGATGGTGGTGTAGATATTTCCATGTTTACACAGATGACTGTATAGGTATTTCCATGTTTATACAGAAGGCGGTGTAGATATTTCCAAGTTTATAGAGATAGCGGTGTAGATATTTCCATATTTATACAGATAACGGTGTAGAAGTTTCCATGTTTATACAGATAGCGGTGTAAATATTTCCATGTTTATACAGATCACGGTGTAGATATTTCCATGTTTATAGAGATAGCGGTGTAGATATTTCCATGTTTATACCGATAGCGGTGTTGATATTTCCATGTTTATAAAGACCACGGTGTAGATATTTCCATGTTTATACAGATAGCGGTGCAGATATTTCCATGTTTGCACAGATGGCGGTGTTGATATTTCCATCTATACACAGATGACCGTGTAGATATTTCCATGTTTATACAGATGGTGGCGCAGATATTTCCATGGATATGTAGATGGCGGTGTAGATATTTCCATGTTTATACAGATAGCGGTGTAGTTATTTCCATGTTTATATAGATAGCGGTGTAGATATTTCCATGTATGTACACATGGCTGTGTAGATATTTCCATGTTTATACAGATGGCGGTGTAGATATTTCCATGTTTATACAGATAACTTTGTAAGTATTTCCATGTTTATACAGATGGCGGTGTAGATATTTCGATGTTTATAGAGATAGCAGTGGAGATATTTCCATGTTTATACAGATAGCGGTGTAGATATTTCCATGTTTATACTGATCGTGGTGTAGACATTTCCATGTTTATAGAGATGGCGGTGTAGATATTTCCATGTTCATAGAGATAGAGGTGTTGATTTTTCCATGTTTATAGAGATAGCGGTGTGGATATTTCCATGTTTATACAGATAGGGGTGTAGATATTTCCCTGTTTATAGAGATGGCGGTGTAGATATTTCCATGTTTATACAGATCACAGTGTAGATATTTCCTTGTTTATACAAATAGCGGTGTAGTTATTTCCATGTTTATACAGATAGTGGTGTAGATATTTCCATGTGTATACAGATGGCTGTGTAGATATTTCCATGTTTATACAGATGGCTGTGTAGATATTTCCATGTTTATACAGATGACTTTGTAGGTATTTCCATGTTTATTCAGATGGCGGTGTAGATATTTCCATGTTTATAGAGATAACTGTGTAGATATTTCCATGTTTATACAGATTGCGGTGTAGATATTTCCATGTTTATACAGATCGCGGTGTAGATATTTCCATGTTTGTACAGATAGCGGTGTAGATATTTCCATGTTTTTACAGATATCGGTGTAGAGATTTCCATGTTTACACAGATTGCGGTGTAGATATTTCCATCTTTCTACAGATGGCATTGTAGATATTTCCATGTTTATACAGATGACTGTATAGGTATTTCCATGTTTTTACAGATGGCGGTGCAGATATTTCCATGTCTATAGAGATAGCGGTGTAGATATTTCCATGTTTGTACAGATGGCGGTGTTGATATTTCCATCTACACACAGATGGCCGTGTAGATATTTCCATGTTTATTCAGATGGCGTCGTAGATATTTCCAAGGACATGCAGATGGCGGTGTAGTTATTTCCATGTTTATACAGATAGCGGTGTAGGTATTTCCATGTTTACACAGATGGTGGTGTAGATATTTCCGTGTTTATACACATGGCGGAGTAGATACTTCCATCTTTATGGAGATGGCAGTGTAGATATTTACATGTTCATACAGATGGCGGTGTAGATATTTCCATATTTATAGAGATAGCGGTGTAGATATTTCCATCTTTCTACAGATGGCAGTGTAGATATTTCCATGTTTATACAGATGGCCGTGTAGATATTTCCATATTTATACAGATGTCTGTGTAGATATTTCCATGTGTATACAGATGGTATTGTAGCTATTTCCATGTTTATACAGATGGTGGTGTAGATATTTCCATGTTTATTCAGATGACTGTGTAGATATTTCCATGTTTTTACAGATGGCAGTGTAGGTATTTCAATGTTTATATAGATGGCGCTGTTGATATTTCCATGTTTATAGAGATAACGGTGGAGATATTTCCATGTTTATACAGAGAGCAGTGGAGATATTTCCATGTTTATACACATAGCGGTGTACATATTTCCATGTTTATAGAGACAGCGGTGTATGTATTTCCATGTTTATACAGATAGCGGTGCAGATATTTCCATGTTTACACAGAGGCCTATGCAGATATTTCCATATTTATACAGAGGGCTGTGTAGATATTTCTATATTTATACAGATGGCAGTGTTAATATTTAAATGTTCCTACACATAACTGTGTAGGTATTTCCATGTTTATACAGATGTCTTTGAAGTTAGTTCCATGTTTAGAGAGATAGCGGTGCAGATATTTCCATGTTTATACAGATAGCGCTGTATATATTTCCATGTTTATACAGATCATGGTGTGGATATTTCCATGTTTATACAGATACCGGTGTAGATATTTCCATGTTTATACAGACCACAGTGTAGATATTTCCATGTTTATAGAGATAGCAGTGTAGATATTTCCCTGTTTGTACAGATGGCGGTGTTGATGTTTCCATCTATACACTGACTGCAGTGTAGGTATTTCCATGTGTATACAGATGGCATTGTAGATATTTACATGTTTATACAGATGGTGGTGTAGATATTTCCATGTTTACACAGATGACTGTATAGGTATTTCCATGTTTATACAGAAGGCGGTGTAGATATTTCCAAGTTTATAGAGATAGCGGTGTAGATATTTCCATATTTATACAGATAACGGTGTAGAAGTTTCCATGTTTATACAGATAGCGGTGTAAATATTTCCATGTTTATACAGATCACGGTGTAGATATTTCCATGTTTATAGAGATAGCGGTGTAGATATTTCCATGTTTATACCGATAGCGGTGTTGATATTTCCATGTTTATAAAGACCGCGGTGTAGATATTTCCATGTTTATACAGATAGCGGTGCAGATATTTCCATGTTTGCACAGATGGCGGTGTTGATATTTCCATCTATACACAGATGACCGTGTAGATATTTCCATGTTTATACAGATGGTGGCGCAGATATTTCCATGGATATGTAGATGGCGGTGTAGATATTTCCATGTTTATACAGATAGCGGTGTAGTTATTTCCATGTTTATATAGATAGCGGTGTAGATATTTCCATGTATGTACACATGGCTGTGTAGATATTTCCATGTTTATACAGATGGCGGTGTAGATATTTCCATGTTTATACAGATAACTTTGTAAGTATTTCCATGTTTATACAGATGGCGGTGTAGATATTTCGATGTTTATAGAGATAGCAGTGGAGATATTTCCATGTTTATACAGATAGCGGTGTAGATATTTCCATGTTTATACTGATCGTGGTGTAGACATTTCCATGTTTATAGAGATGGCGGTGTAGATATTTCCATGTTCATAGAGATAGAGGTGTTGATTTTTCCATGTTTATAGAGATAGCGGTGTGGATATTTCCATGTTTATACAGATAGGGGTGTAGATATTTCCCTGTTTATAGAGATGGCGGTGTAGATATTTCCATGTTTATACAGATCACAGTGTAGATATTTCCTTGTTTATACAAATAGCGGTGTAGTTATTTCCATGTTTATACAGATAGTGGTGTAGATATTTCCATGTGTATACAGATGGCTGTGTAGATATTTCCATGTTTATACAGATGGCTGTGTAGATATTTCCATGTTTATACAGATGACTTTGTAGGTATTTCCATGTTTATTCAGATGGCGGTGTAGATATTTCCATGTTTATAGAGATAACTGTGTAGATATTTCCATGTTTATACAGATCGCGGTGTAGATATTTCCATGTTTATACAGATCGCGGTGTAGATATTTCCATGTTTGTACAGATAGCGGTGTAGATATTTCCATGTTTTTACAGATATCGGTGTAGAGATTTCCATGTTTACACAGATTGCGGTGTAGATATTTCCATCTTTCTACAGATGGCATTGTAGATATTTCCATGTTTATACAGATGACTGTATAGGTATTTCCATGTTTTTACAGATGGCGGTGCAGATATTTCCATGTCTATAGAGATAGCGGTGTAGATATTTCCATGTTTGTACAGATGGCGGTGTTGATATTTCCATCTACACACAGATGGCCGTGTAGATATTTCCATGTTTATTCAGATGGCGTCGTAGATATTTCCAAGGACATGCAGATGGCGGTGTAGTTATTTCCATGTTTATACAGATAGCGGTGTAGGTATTTCCATGTTTACACAGATGGTGGTGTAGATATTTCCGTGTTTATACACATGGCGGAGTAGATACTTCCATCTTTATGGAGATGGCAGTGTAGATATTTACATGTTCATACAGATGGCGGTGTAGATATTTCCATATTTATAGAGATAGCGGTGTAGATATTTCCATCTTTCTACAGATGGCAGTGTAGATATTTCCATGTTTATACAGATGGCCGTGTAGATATTTCCATATTTATACAGATGTCTGTGTAGATATTTCCATGTGTATACAGATGGTATTGTAGCTATTTCCATGTTTATACAGATGGTGGTGTAGATATTTCCATGTTTATTCAGATGACTGTGTAGATATTTCCATGTTTTTACAGATGGCAGTGTAGGTATTTCAATGTTTATATAGATGGCGCTGTTGATATTTCCATGTTTATAGAGATAACGGTGGAGATATTTCCATGTTTATACAGAGAGCAGTGGAGATATTTCCATGTTTATACACATAGCGGTGTACATATTTCCATGTTTATAGAGACAGCGGTGTATGTATTTCCATGTTTATACAGATAGCGGTGCAGATATTTCCATGTTTACACAGAGGCCTATGCAGATATTTCCATATTTATACAGAGGGCTGTGTAGATATTTCTATATTTATACAGATGGCAGTGTTAATATTTAAATGTTCCTACACATAACTGTGTAGGTATTTCCATGTTTATACAGATGTCTTTGAAGTTAGTTCCATGTTTAGAGAGATAGCGGTGCAGATATTTCCATGTTTATACAGATAGCGCTGTATATATTTCCATGTTTATACAGATCATGGTGTGGATATTTCCATGTTTATACAGATACCGGTGTAGATATTTCCATGTTTATACAGACCACAGTGTAGATATTTCCATGTTTATAGAGATAGCAGTGTAGATATTTCCCTGTTTGTACAGATGGCGGTGTTGATGTTTCCATCTATACACTGACTGCAGTGTAGGTATTTCCATGTGTATACAGATGGCATTGTAGATATTTACATGTTTATACAGATGGTGGTGTAGATATTTCCATGTTTACACAGATGACTGTATAGGTATTTCCATGTTTATACAGAAGGCGGTGTAGATATTTCCAAGTTTATAGAGATAGCGGTGTAGATATTTCCATATTTATACAGATAACGGTGTAGAAGTTTCCATGTTTATACAGATAGCGGTGTAAATATTTCCATGTTTATACAGATCACGGTGTAGATATTTCCATGTTTATAGAGATAGCGGTGTAGATATTTCCATGTTTATACCGATAGCGGTGTTGATATTTCCATGTTTATAAAGACCGCGGTGTAGATATTTCCATGTTTATACAGATAGCGGTGCAGATATTTCCATGTTTGCACAGATGGCGGTGTTGATATTTCCATCTATACACAGATGACCGTGTAGATATTTCCATGTTTATACAGATGGTGGCGCAGATATTTCCATGGATATGTAGATGGCGGTGTAGATATTTCCATGTTTATACAGATAGCGGTGTAGTTATTTCCATGTTTATATAGATAGCGGTGTAGATATTTCCATGTATGTACACATGGCTGTGTAGATATTTCCATGTTTATACAGATGGCGGTGTAGATATTTCCATGTTTATACAGATAACTTTGTAAGTATTTCCATGTTTATACAGATGGCGGTGTAGATATTTCGATGTTTATAGAGATAGCAGTGGAGATATTTCCATGTTTATACAGATAGCGGTGTAGATATTTCCATGTTTATACTGATCGTGGTGTAGACATTTCCATGTTTATAGAGATGGCGGTGTAGATATTTCCATGTTCATAGAGATAGAGGTGTTGATTTTTCCATGTTTATAGAGATAGCGGTGTGGATATTTCCATGTTTATACAGATAGGGGTGTAGATATTTCCCTGTTTATAGAGATGGCGGTGTAGATATTTCCATGTTTATACAGATCACAGTGTAGATATTTCCTTGTTTATACAAATAGCGGTGTAGTTATTTCCATGTTTATACAGATAGTGGTGTAGATATTTCCATGTGTATACAGATGGCTGTGTAGATATTTCCATGTTTATACAGATGGCTGTGTAGATATTTCCATGTTTATACAGATGACTTTGTAGGTATTTCCATGTTTATTCAGATGGCGGTGTAGATATTTCCATGTTTATAGAGATAACTGTGTAGATATTTCCATGTTTATACAGATCGCGGTGTAGATATTTCCATGTTTATACAGATCGCGGTGTAGATATTTCCATGTTTGTACAGATAGCGGTGTAGATATTTCCATGTTTTTACAGATATCGGTGTAGAGATTTCCATGTTTACACAGATTGCGGTGTAGATATTTCCATCTTTCTACAGATGGCATTGTAGATATTTCCATGTTTATACAGATGACTGTATAGGTATTTCCATGTTTTTACAGATGGCGGTGCAGATATTTCCATGTCTATAGAGATAGCGGTGTAGATATTTCCATGTTTGTACAGATGGCGGTGTTGATATTTCCATCTACACACAGATGGCCGTGTAGATATTTCCATGTTTATTCAGATGGCGTCGTAGATATTTCCAAGGACATGCAGATGGCGGTGTAGTTATTTCCATGTTTATACAGATAGCGGTGTAGGTATTTCCATGTTTACACAGATGGTGGTGTAGATATTTCCGTGTTTATACACATGGCGGAGTAGATACTTCCATCTTTATGGAGATGGCAGTGTAGATATTTACATGTTCATACAGATGGCGGTGTAGATATTTCCATATTTATAGAGATAGCGGTGTAGATATTTCCATCTTTCTACAGATGGCAGTGTAGATATTTCCATGTTTATACAGATGGCCGTGTAGATATTTCCATATTTATACAGATGTCTGTGTAGATATTTCCATGTGTATACAGATGGTATTGTAGCTATTTCCATGTTTATACAGATGGTGGTGTAGATATTTCCATGTTTATTCAGATGACTGTGTAGATATTTCCATGTTTTTACAGATGGCAGTGTAGGTATTTCAATGTTTATATAGATGGCGCTGTTGATATTTCCATGTTTATAGAGATAACGGTGGAGATATTTCCATGTTTATACAGAGAGCAGTGGAGATATTTCCATGTTTATACACATAGCGGTGTACATATTTCCATGTTTATAGAGACAGCGGTGTATGTATTTCCATGTTTATACAGATAGCGGTGCAGATATTTCCATGTTTACACAGAGGCCTATGCAGATATTTCCATATTTATACAGAGGGCTGTGTAGATATTTCTATATTTATACAGATGGCAGTGTTAATATTTAAATGTTCCTACACATAACTGTGTAGGTATTTCCATGTTTATACAGATGTCTTTGAAGTTAGTTCCATGTTTAGAGAGATAGCGGTGCAGATATTTCCATGTTTATACAGATAGCGCTGTATATATTTCCATGTTTATACAGATCATGGTGTGGATATTTCCATGTTTATACAGATACCGGTGTAGATATTTCCATGTTTATACAGACCACAGTGTAGATATTTCCATGTTTATAGAGATAGCAGTGTAGATATTTCCCTGTTTGTACAGATGGCGGTGTTGATGTTTCCATCTATACACTGACTGCAGTGTAGGTATTTCCATGTGTATACAGATGGCATTGTAGATATTTACATGTTTATACAGATGGTGGTGTAGATATTTCCATGTTTACACAGATGACTGTATAGGTATTTCCATGTTTATACAGAAGGCGGTGTAGATATTTCCAAGTTTATAGAGATAGCGGTGTAGATATTTCCATATTTATACAGATAACGGTGCAGAAGTTTCCATGTTTATACAGATAGCCGTGCAGATATTTCCATGTTTGTACAGATGGCGGTGTTGATATTTCCATCTATGCACAGATGACCGTGTAGATATTTCCATGTTTATACAGATGGCGGCGCAGATATTTCCATGGATATGTAGATGGCGGTGTAGATATTTCCATGTTTATACAGATAGTGGTGTAGTTATTTCCATGCTTATATAGATAGCGGTGTAGATATTTCCATGTATGTACACATGGCTGTGTAGATATTTCCATGTTTATACAGATGGCGGTGTAGATATTTCCATGTTTATACAGATAACTTTGTAAGTATTTCCATGTTTATACAGATGGCGGTGTAGATATTTCGATGTTTATAGAGATAGCAGTGGAGATATTTCCATGTTTATACAGATAGCGGTGTAGATATTTCCATGTTTATACTGATCGTGGTGTAGACATTTCCATGTTTATAGAGATGGCGGTGTAGATATTTCCATGCTCATAGAGATAGCGGTGTTGATTTTTCCATGTTTATAGAGATAGCGTTGTGGGTATTTCCATGTTTATACAGTTAGGGGTGTAGATATTTCCCTGTTTATAGAGATGGCGGTGTAGATATTTCCATGTTTATACAGATCACGGTGTAGATATTTCCTTGTTTATACAAATAGCAGTGTAGTTATTTCCATGTTTATACAGATAGTGGTGTAGATATTTCCATTTTTATACAGATAGCGGTGCAGATATTTCCATGTTTGTACAGATGGCGGTGTTGATATTTCCATCTATACACAGATGACCGTGTAGATATTTCCAAGTTTATACAGATGGCGGCGCAGATATTTCCATGGATATGTAGATGGCGGTGTAGATATTTCCACGTTTATACAGATAGCGGTGTAGTTATTTCCATGTTTATATAGATAGCGGTGTAGATATTTCCATGTATGTACACATGGCTGTGTAGATATTTCCATGTTTATACAGATGGCGGTGTAGATATTTCCATGTTTATACAGATAACTTTGTAAGTATTTCCATGTTTATACAGATGGCGGTGTAGATATTTCGATGTTTATAGAGATAGCAGTGGAGATATTTCCATGTTTATAGAGATAGCGGTGTAGATATTTCCATGTTTATACTGATCGTGGTGTAGACATTTCCATGTTTACAGAGATGGCGGTGTAGATATTTCCATGTTCATAGAGATAGTGGTGTTGATTTTTCCATGTTTATAGAGATAGCGGTGTCGATATTTCCATGTTTATACAGATAGGGGTGTAGATATTTCCCTGTTTATAGAGATGGCGGTGTAGATATTTCCATGCTTATACAGATCACAGTGTAGATATTTCCTTGTTTATACAAATAGCAGTGTAGTTATTTCCATGTATATGCAGATAGAGGTGTAGATATTTCCATGTATATACAGATGGCTGTGTAGATATTTCCATGTTTATACAGATGGCTGTGTAGATATTTCCATGTTTATACAGATGACTTTGTAGGTATTTCCATGTTTATACAGATGGCGGTGTAGATATTTCCATGTTTATAGAGATAACTGTGTAGATATTTCCATGTTTATACAGATCGCGGTGTAGATATTTCCATGTTTATACAGATCGCGGTGTAGATATTTCCATGTTTATACAGATCGCGGTGTAGATATTTCCATGTTTATACAGATATCGGTGTAGATATTTCCATGTTTACACAGATTGCGGTGTAGATATTTCCATCTTTCTACAGATGGCATTGTAGATATTTCCATGTTTATACATATGACTGTATAGGTATTTCCATGTTTTTACAGATGGCGGTGCAGATATTTCCATGTCTATAGAGATAGCGGTGTAGATATTTCCATGTTTGTACAGATGGCGGTGTTGATATTTCCAGCTATACACAGATTTCCGTGTAGATATTTCCATGTTTATTCAGATGGCGGCGTAGATATTTCCAAGGACATGCAGATGGCGGTGTAGTTATATCCATATTTATACACATAGCGGTGTAGGTATTTCCATGTTTACACAGATGGTGGTGTAGGTATTTCCGTGTTTATACACATGGCGGAGTAGATACTTCCATCTTTATGGAGATGGCAGTGTAGATATTTTCATGTTCATAGAGATGGCGGTGTAGATATTTCCATATTTATAGAGATAGCGGTGTAGATATTTCCATCTTTCTACAGATGGCAGTATAGATATTTCCATGTTTATACAGATGGCCGTGTAGATATTTCCATATTTATACAGATGTCGGTGTAGATATTTCCATGTGTATACAGATGGTATTGTAGCTATTTCCATGTTTATACAGATGGTGGTGTAGATATTTCCATGTTTATTCAGATGACTGTGTAGATATTTCCATGTTTTTACAGATGGCAGTGTAGATATTTCAATGTTTATATAGATGGCGCTGTTGATATTTCCATGTTTATACAGATAACGTTGGAGATATTTCCATGTTTATACAGAGAGCAGTGGAGATATTTCCATGTTTATACACATAGCGGTGTACATATTTCCATGTTTATAGAGACAGCGGTGTAGGTATTTCCATATTTATACAGACAGTGGTGCAGATATTTCCATGTTTACCCAGATGCCTATGCAGATATTTCCATATTTATACAGAGGGCTGTGTAGATATTTCTATATTTATACAGATGGCAGTGTAGATATTTAAATGTTCCTACACATGACTGTGTAGGTATTTCCATGTTTATACAGATGTCTTTGTAGTGATTTCCATGTCTATAGAGATAGCGGTGCAGATATTTCCATGTTTATACAGATAGCGGTGTATATATTTCCATGTTTATACAGATGATGGTGTAGATATTTCCATGTTTATACAGATACCGGTGTAGATATTTCCATGTTTATACAGACCGCACTGTAGATATTTCCATGTTTATAGAGATAGCAGTGTAGATATTTCCATGTTTGTACAGATGGCGGTGTTGATGTTTCCATCTATACACTGATTGCAGTGTAGGTATTTCCATGTGTATACAGATGGCATTGTAGATATATCCATGTTTATACAGATGGTGGTGTAGATATTTCCATGTTTACACAGATGACTGTATAGGTATTTCCATGTTTATACAGATGGCGGTGTAGATATTTCCATGTTTATAGATATAGCGGTGTAGATATTCCCATGTTTATACCGATAGCGGTGTTGATATTTCCATATTTATACAGACCGCGGTGTAGATATTTCCATGTTTTTACAGATAGCGGTGCAGATATTTCCATGTTTGTACAGATGGCGGTGTTGATATTTCCATCTATACACAGATGACCGTGTAGATATTTCCATGTTAATACAGATGGCGGCGCAGATATTTCCATGGATATGTAGATGGCGGTGTAGATATTTCCATGCTTATACAGATAGCGGTGTCGTTATTTCCATGTTTATATAGATAGCGGTGTAGATATTTCCATGTATGTACACATGGCTATGTAGATATTTCCATGTTTATACAGATGGCGGTGTAGATATTTCCATGTTTATACAGATAACTTTGTAAGTATGTCCATGTTTATACAGATGGCGGTGTAGATATTTCGATGTTTATAGAGATAGCAGTGGAGATATTTCCATGTTTATACAGATAGCGGTGTAGATATTTCCATGTTTATACTGATCGTGGTGTAGACATTTCCATGTTTATAGAGATGCCGGTGTAGATATTTCCATGTTCATAGAGATAGCGGAGTTGATTTTTCCATGTTTATAGAGATAGCGGTGTGGATATTTCCATGTTTATACAGATAGGGGTGTAGATATTTCCCTGTTTATACAGATTGCGTTGTAGATATTTCCATGTTTATACAGATCACGGTGTAGATATTTCCTTGTTTATACAAATAGCAGTGTAGTTATTTCCATGTTTATAAAGATAGTGGTGCAGATATTTCCATGTATATACAGATGGCTGTGTAGATATTTCCATGTTTATACAGATGACTTTGTAGATATTTCCATGTTTATACAGATGGCGGAGTAGATATTTCCATGTTTATATCGATAACTGTGTAGATATTTCCACGTTTATACAGATCGCGGTGTAGATATTTCCATGTTTATACAGATCGCGGTGTAGATATTTCCATGTTTATACAGATCGCGGTGTCGATATTTCCATGTTTATACATATAGCGGTGTAGATATTTCCATGTTTTTACAGATATCGGTGTAGATATTTCCATGTTTACACAGATTGCGGTGTAGATATTTCCATCTTTCTACAGATGGCATTGTAGATATTTCCATGTTTATACTGATGACTGTATAGGTATTTCCATGTTTTTACAGATGGCGGTGCAGATATTTCCATGTCTATAGAGATAGCGGTGTAGATATTTCCATGTTTGTACTGATGGCGGTGTTGATATTTCCAGCTATACACAGATTTCCGTGTAGATATTTCCATGTTTATTCAGATGGCGGCGTAGATATTTCCAAGGACATGCAGATGGCGGTGTAGTTATATCCATATTTATACACATAGCGGTGTAGGTATTTCCATGTTTACACAGATGGTGGTGTAGATATTTCCGTGTTTATACACATGGCAGAGTAGATACTTCCATCTTTATGGAGATGGCAGTGTAAATATTTTCATGTTCATAGAGATGGCGCTGTAGATATTTCCATATTTATAGAGATAGCGGTGTAGATATTTCCATCTTTCTACAGATGGCAGTGTAGATATTTCCATGTTTATACAGATGGCCGTGTAGATATTTCCATATTTATACAGATGTCGGTGTAGATATTTCCATGTGTATACAGATGGTATTGTAGCTATTTCCATGTTTATACAGATGGTGGTGTAGATATTTCCATGTTTATTCAGATGACTGTGTAGATATTTCCATGTTTTTACAGATGGCAGTGTAGATATTTTAATGTTTATATAGATGGCGCTGTTGATATTTCCATGTTTATACAGATAACGGTGGAGATATTTCCATGTTTATACAGAGAGCAGTGGAGATATTTCCATGTTTATACACATAGCGGTGTACATATTTCCATGTTTATAGAGACAGCGGTGTAGGTATTTCCATGTTTATACAGATAGTGGTGCAGATATTTCCATGTTTACCCAGATGCCTATGCAGATATTTCCATATTTATACAGAGGGCTGTGTAGATATTTCTATATTTATACAGATGGCAGTGTAGATATTTAAATGTTCCTACACATGACTGTGTAGGTATTTCCATGTTTATACAGATGTCTTTGTAGTTATTTCCATGTCTATAGAGATAGCGGTGCAGATATTTCCATGTTTATACAGATAGCGGTGTATATATTTCCATGTTTATACAGATGATGGTGTAGATATTTCCATGTTTACACAGATACCGGTGTAGATATTTCCATGTTTATACAGACCGCACTGTAGATATTTCCATGTTTATAGAGATAGCAGTGTAGATATTTCCATGTTTGTACAGATGGCGGTGTTGATGTTTCCATCTATACACTGATTGCAGTGTAGGTATTTCCATGTGTATACAGATGGCATTGTAGATATATCCATGTTTATACAGATGGTGGTGTAGATATTTCCATGTTTACACAGATGACTGTATAGGTATTTCCATGTTTATACAGATGGCGGTGTAGATATTTCCAAGTTTATAGAGATAGCGGTGTAGATATTTCCATATTTATACAGATAACGGTGTAGAAGTTTCCATGTATATACAGATAGCGGTGTAAATATTTCCATGTTTATACAGATCACGGTGTAGATATTTCCATGTTTATAGATATAGCGGTGTAGATATTCCCATGTTTATACCGATAGCGGTGTTGATATTTCCATATTTATACAGACTGCGGTGTAGATATTTCCATGTTTTTACAGATAGCGGTGCAGATATTTCCATGTTTGTACAGATGGCGGTGTTGATATTTCCATCTATACACAGATGACCGTGTAGATATTTCCATGTTAATACAGATGGCGGCGCAGATATTTCCATGGATATGTAGATGGCGGTGTAGATATTTCCATGTTTATACAGATAGCGGTGTCGTTATTTCCATGTTTATATAGGTAGCGGTGTAGATATTTCCATGTATGTACACATGGCTATGTAGATATTTCCATGTTTATACAGATGGCGGTGTAGATATTTCCATGTTTATACAGATAACTTTGTAAGTATGTCCATGTTTATACAGATGGCAGTGTAGATATTTCGATGTTTATAGAGATAGCAGTGGAGATATTTCCATGTTTATACAGATAGCGGTGTAGATATTTCCATGTTTATACTGATCGTGGTGTAGACATTTCCATGTTTATAGAGATGCCGGTGTAGATATTTCCATGTTCATAGAGATAGCGGAGTTGATTTTTCCATGTTTATAGAGATAGCGGTGTGGATATTTCCATGTTTATACAGATAGGGGTGTAGATATTTCCCTGTTTATACAGATTGCGGTGTAGATATTTCCATGTTTATACAGATCACGGTGTAGATATTTCCTTGTTTATACAAATAGCAGTGTAGTTATTTCCATGTTTATAAAGATAGTGGTGCAGATATTTCCATGTATATACAGATGGCTGTGTAGATATTTCCATGTTTATACAGATGACTTTGTAGATATTTCCATGTTTATACAGATGGCGGTGTAGATATTTCCATGTTTATATCGATAACTGTGTAGATATTTCCACGTTTATACAGATCGCGGTGTAGATATTTCCATGTTTATACAGATCGCGGTGTAGATATTTCCATGTTTATACATATCGCGGTGTCGATATTTCCATGTTTATACAGATAGCGGTGTAGATATTTCCATGTTTTTACAGATATCGGTGTAGATATTTCCATGTTTACACAGATTGCGGTGTAGATATTTCCATCTTTCTACAGATGGCATTGTAGATATTTCCATGTTTATACTGATGACTGTATAGGTATTTCCATGTTTTTACAGATGGCGGTGCAGATATTTCCATGTCTATAGAGATAGCGGTGTAGATATTTCCATGTTTGTACTGATGGTGGTGTTGATATTTCCAGCTATACACAGATTTCCGTGTAGATATTTCCATGTTTATTCAGATGGCGGCGTAGATATTTCCAAGGACATGCAGATGGCGGTGTAGTTATATCCATATTTATACACATAGCGGTGTAGGTATTTCCATGTTTACACAGATGGTGGTGTAGATATTTCCGTGTTTATACACATGGCGGAGTAGATACTTCCATCTTTATGGAGATGGCAGTGTAGATATTTTCATGTTCATAGAGATGGCGGTGTAGATATTTCCATATTTATAGAGATAGCGGTGTAGATATTTCCATCTTTCTACAGATGGCAGTGTAGATATTTCCATGTTTATACAGATGGCCGTGTAGATATTTCCATATTTATACAGATGTCGGTGTAGATATTTCCATGTGTATACAGATGGTATTGTAGCTATTTCCATGTTTATACAGATGGTGGTGTAGATATTTCCATGTTTATTCAGATGACTGTGTTGATATTTCCATGTTTTTACAGATGGCAGTGTAGATATTTCAATGTTTATATAGATGGCGCTGTTGATATTTCCATGTTTATACAGATAACGGTGGAGATATTTCCATGTTTATACAGAGAGCAGTGGAGATATTTCCATGTTTATACACATAGCGGTGTACATATTTCCATGTTTATAGAGACAGCGGTGTAGGTATTTCCATGTTTATACAGACAGTGGTGCAGATATTTCCATGTTTACCCAGATGCCTATGCAGATATTTCCATATTTATACAGAGGGCTGTGTAGATATTTCTATATTTATACAGATGGCAGTGTAGATATTTAAATGTTCCTACACATGACTGTGTAGGTATTTCCATGTTTATACAGATGTCTTTGTAGTTATTTCCATGTCTATAGAGATAGCGGTGCAGATATTTCCATGTTTATACAGATAGCGGTGTATATATTTCCATGTTTATACAGATGATGGTGTAGATATTTCCATGTTTATACAGATACCGGTGTAGATATTTCCATGTTTATACAGACCGCACTGTAGATATTTCCATGTTTATAGAGATAGCAGTGTAGATATTTCCATGTTTGTACAGATGGCGGTGTTGATGTTTCCATCTATACACTGATTGCAGTGTAGGTATTTCCATGTGTATACAGATGGCATTGTAGATATATCGATGTTTATACAGATGGTGGTGTAGATATTTCCATGTTTACACAGATGACTGTATAGGTATTTCCATGTTTATACAGATGGCGGTGTAGATATTTCCATGTTTATAGATATAGCGGTGTAGATATTCCCATGTTTATACCGATAGCGGTGTTGATATTTCCATATTTATACAGACCGCGGTGTAGATATTTCCATGTTTTTACAGATAGCGGTGCAGATATTTCCATGTTTGTACAGATGGCGGTGTTGATATTTCCATCTATACACAGATGACCGTGTAGATATTTCCATGTTAATACAGATGGCGGCGCAGATATTTCCATGGATATGTAGATGGCGGTGTAGATATTTCCATGCTTATACAGATAGCGGTGTCGTTATTTCCATGTTTATATAGATAGCGGTGTAGATATTTCCATGTATGTACACATGGCTATGTAGATATTTCCATGTTTATACAGATGGCGGTGTAGATATTTCCATGTTTATACAGATAACTTTGTAAGTATGTCCATGTTTATACAGATGGCGGTGTAGATATTTCGATGTTTATAGAGATAGCAGTGGAGATATTTCCATGTTTATACAGATAGCGGTGTAGATATTTCCATGTTTATACTGATCGTGGTGTAGACATTTCCATGTTTATAGAGATGCCGGTGTAGATATTTCCATGTTCATAGAGATAGCGGAGTTGATTTTTCCATGTTTATAGAGATAGCGGTGTGGATATTTCCATGTTTATACAGATAGGGGTGTAGATATTTCCCTGTTTATACAGATTGCGTTGTAGATATTTCCATGTTTATACAGATCACAGTGTAGATATTTCCTTGTTTATACAAATAGCAGTGTAGTTATTTCCATGTTTATAAAGATAGTGGTGCAGATATTTCCATGTATATACAGATGGCTGTGTAGATATTTCCATGTTTATACAGATGACTTTGTAGATATTTCCATGTTTATACAGATGGCGGAGTAGATATTTCCATGTTTATATCGATAACTGTGTAGATATTTCCACGTTTATACAGATCGCGGTGTAGATATTTCCATGTTTATACAGATCGCGGTGTAGATATTTCCATGTTTATACAGATCGCGGTGTCGATATTTCCATGTTTATACATATAGCGGTGTAGATATTTCCATGTTTTTACAGATATCGGTGTAGATATTTCCATGTTTACACAGATTGCGGTGTAGATATTTCCATCTTTCTACAGATGGCATTGTAGATATTTCCATGTTTATACTGATGACTGTATAGGTATTTCCATGTTTTTACAGATGGCGGTGCAGATATTTCCATGTCTATAGAGATAGCGGTGTAGATATTTCCATGTTTGTACTGATGGCGGTGTTGATATTTCCAGCTATACACAGATTTCCGTGTAGATATTTCCATGTTTATTCAGATGGCGGCGTAGATATTTCCAAGGACATGCAGATGGCGGTGTAGTTATATCCATATTTATACACATAGCGGTGTAGGTATTTCCATGTTTACACAGATGGTGGTGTAGATATTTCCGTGTTTATACACATGGCAGAGTAGATACTTCCATCTTTATGGAGATGGCAGTGTAAATATTTTCATGTTCATAGAGATGGCGCTGTAGATATTTCCATATTTATAGAGATAGCGGTGTAGATATTTCCATCTTTCTACAGATGGCAGTGTAGATATTTCCATGTTTATACAGATGGCCGTGTAGATATTTCCATATTTATACAGATGTCGGTGTAGATATTTCCATGTGTATACAGATGGTATTGTAGCTATTTCCATGTTTATACAGATGGTGGTGTAGATATTTCCATGTTTATTCAGATGACTGTGTAGATATTTCCATGTTTTTACAGATGGCAGTGTAGATATTTTAATGTTTATATAGATGGCGCTGTTGATATTTCCATGTTTATACAGATAACGGTGGAGATATTTCCATGTTTATACAGAGAGCAGTGGAGATATTTCCATGTTTATACACATAGCGGTGTACATATTTCCATGTTTATAGAGACAGCGGTGTAGGTATTTCCATGTTTATACAGATAGTGGTGCAGATATTTCCATGTTTACCCAGATGCCTATGCAGATATTTCCATATTTATACAGAGGGCTGTGTAGATATTTCTATATTTATACAGATGGCAGTGTAGATATTTAAATGTTCCTACACATGACTGTGTAGGTATTTCCATGTTTATACAGATGTCTTTGTAGTTATTTCCATGTCTATAGAGATAGCGGTGCAGATATTTCCATGTTTATACAGATAGCGGTGTATATATTTCCATGTTTATACAGATGATGGTGTAGATATTTCCATGTTTATACAGATACCGGTGTAGATATTTCCATGTTTATACAGACCGCACTGTAGATATTTCCATGTTTATAGAGATAGCAGTGTAGATATTTCCATGTTTGTACAGATGGCGGTGTTGATGTTTCCATCTATACACTGATTGCAGTGTAGGTATTTCCATGTGTATACAGATGGCATTGTAGATATATCCATGTTTATACAGATGGTGGTGTAGATATTTCCATGTTTACACAGATGACTGTATAGGTATTTCCATGTTTATACAGATGGCGGTGTAGATATTTCCAAGTTTATAGAGATAGCGGTGTAGATATTTCCATATTTATACAGATAACGGTGTAGAAGTTTCCATGTATATACAGATAGCGGTGTAAATATTTCCATGTTTATACAGATCACGGTGTAGATATTTCCATGTTTATAGATATAGCGGTGTAGATATTCCCATGTTTATACCGATAGCGGTGTTGATATTTCCATATTTATACAGACTGCGGTGTAGATATTTCCATGTTTTTACAGATAGCGGTGCAGATATTTCCATGTTTGTACAGATGGCGGTGTTGATATTTCCATCTATACACAGATGACCGTGTAGATATTTCCATGTTAATACAGATGGCGGCGCAGATATTTCCATGGATATGTAGATGGCGGTGTAGATATTTCCATGTTTATACAGATAGCGGTGTCGTTATTTCCATGTTTATATAGGTAGCGGTGTAGATATTTCCATGTATGTACACATGGCTATGTAGATATTTCCATGTTTATACAGATGGCGGTGTAGATATTTCCATGTTTATACAGATAACTTTGTAAGTATGTCCATGTTTATACAGATGGCAGTGTAGATATTTCGATGTTTATAGAGATAGCAGTGGAGATATTTCCATGTTTATACAGATAGCGGTGTAGATATTTCCATGTTTATACTGATCGTGGTGTAGACATTTCCATGTTTATAGAGATGCCGGTGTAGATATTTCCATGTTCATAGAGATAGCGGAGTTGATTTTTCCATGTTTATAGAGATAGCGGTGTGGATATTTCCATGTTTATACAGATAGGGGTGTAGATATTTCCCTGTTTATACAGATTGCGGTGTAGATATTTCCATGTTTATACAGATCACGGTGTAGATATTTCCTTGTTTATACAAATAGCAGTGTAGTTATTTCCATGTTTATAAAGATAGTGGTGCAGATATTTCCATGTATATACAGATGGCTGTGTAGATATTTCCATGTTTATACAGATGACTTTGTAGATATTTCCATGTTTATACAGATGGCGGTGTAGATATTTCCATGTTTATATCGATAACTGTGTAGATATTTCCACGTTTATACAGATCGCGGTGTAGATATTTCCATGTTTATACAGATCGCGGTGTAGATATTTCCATGTTTATACATATCGCGGTGTCGATATTTCCATGTTTATACAGATAGCGGTGTAGATATTTCCATGTTTTTACAGATATCGGTGTAGATATTTCCATGTTTACACAGATTGCGGTGTAGATATTTCCATCTTTCTACAGATGGCATTGTAGATATTTCCATGTTTATACTGATGACTGTATAGGTATTTCCATGTTTTTACAGATGGCGGTGCAGATATTTCCATGTCTATAGAGATAGCGGTGTAGATATTTCCATGTTTGTACTGATGGTGGTGTTGATATTTCCAGCTATACACAGATTTCCGTGTAGATATTTCCATGTTTATTCAGATGGCGGCGTAGATATTTCCAAGGACATGCAGATGGCGGTGTAGTTATATCCATATTTATACACATAGCGGTGTAGGTATTTCCATGTTTACACAGATGGTGGTGTAGATATTTCCGTGTTTATACACATGGCGGAGTAGATACTTCCATCTTTATGGAGATGGCAGTGTAGATATTTTCATGTTCATAGAGATGGCGGTGTTGATATTTCCATATTTATAGAGATAGCGGTGTAGATATTTCCATCTTTCTACAGATGGCAGTGTAGATATTTCCATGTTTATACAGATGGCCGTGTAGATATTTCCATATTTATACAGATGTCGGTGTAGATATTTCCATGTGTATACAGATGGTATTGTAGCTATTTCCATGTTTATACAGATGGTGGTGTAGATATTTCCATGTTTATTCAGATGACTGTGTTGATATTTCCATGTTTTTACAGATGGCAGTGTAGATATTTCAATGTTTATATAGATGGCGCTGTTGATATTTCCATGTTTATACAGATAACGGTGGAGATATTTCCATGTTTATACAGAGAGCAGTGGAGATATTTCCATGTTTATACACATAGCGGTGTACATATTTCCATGTTTATAGAGACAGCGGTGTAGGTATTTCCATGTTTATACAGACAGTGGTGCAGATATTTCCATGTTTACCCAGATGCCTATGCAGATATTTCCATATTTATACAGAGGGCTGTGTAGATATTTCTATATTTATACAGATGGCAGTGTAGATATTTAAATGTTCCTACACATGACTGTGTAGGTATTTCCATGTTTATACAGATGTCTTTGTAGTGATTTCCATGTCTATAGAGATAGCGGTGCAGATATTTCCATGTTTATACAGATAGCGGTGTATATATTTCCATGTTTATACAGATGATGGTGTAGATATTTCCATGTTTATACAGATACCGGTGTAGATATTTCCATGTTTATACAGACCGCACTGTAGATATTTCCATGTTTATAGAGATAGCAGTGTAGATATTTCCATGTTTGTACAGATGGCGGTGTTGATGTTTCCATCTATACACTGATTGCAGTGTAGGTATTTCCATGTGTATACAGATGGCATTGTAGATATATCCATGTTTATACAGATGGTGGTGTAGATATTTCCATGTTTACACAGATGACTGTATAGGTATTTCCATGTTTATACAGATGGCGGTGTAGATATTTCCATGTTTATAGATATAGCGGTGTAGATATTCCCATGTTTATACCGATAGCGGTGTTGATATTTCCATATTTATACAGACCGCGGTGTAGATATTTCCATGTTTTTACAGATAGCGGTGCAGATATTTCCATGTTTGTACAGATGGCGGTGTTGATATTTCCATCTATACACAGATGACCGTGTAGATATTTCCATGTTAATACAGATGGCGGCGCAGATATTTCCATGGATATGTAGATGGCGGTGTAGATATTTCCATGCTTATACAGATAGCGGTGTCGTTATTTCCATGTTTATATAGATAGCGGTGTAGATATTTCCATGTATGTACACATGGCTATGTAGATATTTCCATGTTTATACAGATGGCGGTGTAGATATTTCCATGTTTATACAGATAACTTTGTAAGTATGTCCATGTTTATACAGATGGCGGTGTAGATATTTCGATGTTTATAAAGATAGCAGTGGAGATATTTCCATGTTTATACAGATAGCGGTGTAGATATTTCCATGTTTATACTGATCATGGTGTAGACATTTCCATGTTTATAGAGATGCCGGTGTAGATATTTCCATGTTCATAGAGATAGCGGAGTTGATTTTTCCATGTTTATAGAGATAGCGGTGTGGATATTTCCATGTTTATACAGATAGGGGTGTAGATATTTCCCTGTTTATAAAGATTGCGGTGTAGATATTTCCATGTTTATACAGATCACGGTGTAGATATTTCCTTGTTTATACAAATAGCAGTGTAGTTATTTCCATGTTTATAAAGATAGTGGTGTAGATATTTCCATGTATATACAGATGGCTGTGTAGATATTTCCATGTTTATAAAGATGACTTTGTAGATATTTCCATGTTTATACAGATGGCGGTGTAGATATTTCCATGTTTATATCGATAACTGTGTAGATATTTCCACGTTTATACAGATCGCGGTGTAGATATTTCCATGTTTATACAGATCGCGGTGTAGATATTTCCATGTTTATACAGATCGCGGTGTCGATATTTCCATGTTTATACAGATAGCGGTGTAGATATTTCCATGTTTTTACAGATATCGGTGTAGATATTTCCATGTTTACACAGATTGCGGTGTAGATATTTCCATCTTTCTACAGATGGCATTGTAGATATTTCCATGTTTATACAGATGACTGTATAGGTATTTCCATGTTTTTACAGATGGCGGTGCAGATATTTCCATGTCTATAGAGATAGCGGTGTAGATATTTCCATGTTTGTACTGATGGCGGTGTTGATATTTCCAGCTATTCATAGATGGCCGTGTAGATATTTCCATGTTTATTCAGATGGCGGCGTAGTTATTTCCAAGGACATGCAGATGGCGGTGTAGTTATTTCCATTTTTATACACATAGCGGTGTAGGTATTTCCATGTTTACACAGATGGTGGTGTAGATATTTCCGTGTTTATACACATGGCGGAGTAGATACTTCCATCTTTATGGAGATGGCAGTGTAGATATTTTCATGTTCATAGAGATGGCGGTGTAGATATTTCCATATTTATATAGATAGCGGTGTAGATATTTCCATCTTTCTACAGATGGCAGTGTAGATATTTCCATGTTTATACAGATGACTTTGTAGGTATTTCCATGTTTATACAGATGGCGGTGTAGATATTTCCATGTTTATAGAGATAACTGTGTAGATATTTCCATGTTTTTACAGATCGCGGTGTAGATATTTCCATGTTTATACAGATCGCGTTGTAGATATTTCCATGTTTATACAGATCGCGGTGTAGATATTTCCATGTTTATACAGATATCGGTGTAGATATTTCCATGTTTACACAGATTGCGGTGTAGATATTTCCATCTTTCTACAGATGGCATTGTTGATATTTCCATGTTTATACAGATGACTGTATAGGTATTTCCATGTTTTTACAGATGGCGGTGCAGATATTTCCATGTCTATAGAGATAGCGGTGTAGATATTCCCATGTTTGTACAGATGGCGGTGTTGATATTTCCAGCTATACACAGATGGCCGTGTTGATATTTCCATGTTTATTCAGATGGCGGCGTAGATATTTCCAAGGACATGCAGATGGCGGTGTAGTTATTTCCATGTTCATACAGATAGCGGTGTAGGTATTTCCATGTTTACACAGATGGTGGTGTAGATATTTCCGTGTTTATACACATGGCGGAGTAGATACTTAAATCTTTATGGAGATGGCAGTGTAGATATTTCCATGTTTATACAGATGGCCGTGTAGATATTTCCATATTTATACAGATGTCTGTGTAGATATTTCCATGTGTATACAGATGGTATTGTAGCTATTTCCATGTTTATACAGATGGTGGTGTAGATATTTCCATGTTTATTCAGATGACTGTGTAGATATTTCCATGTTTTTACAGATGGCAGTGTAGATATTTCAATGTTTATATAGATGGCGCTGTTGATATTTCCATGTTTGTACAGATAACGGTGGAGATATTTCCATGTTTATACAGAGAGCAGTGGAGATATTTCCATGTTTATACACATAGCGGTGTACATATTTCCATGTTTATAGAGACAGCGGTGTAGGTATTTCCACGTTTATACAGATAGCGGTGCAGATATTTCCATGTTTACACAGATGGCGGTGTTGATATTTCCATCTATACAAAGATGACCGTGTAGATATTTCCATGTTTATACAGATGGCGGCGCAGATATTTCCATGGATATGTAGATGGCGGTGTAGATATTTCCATGTTTATACAGATAGCGGTGTAGTTATTTCCATGTTTATATAGATAGCGGTGTAGATATTTCCATGTATGTACACATGGCTGTGTAGATATTTCCATGTTTATACAGATGGCGGTGTAGATATTTCCATGTTTATACAGATAACTTTGCAAGTATGTCCATGTTTATACAGATGGCGGTGTAGATATTTCGATGTTTATAGAGATAGCAGTGGAGCTATTTCCATGTTTATACAGATAGCGGTGTAGATATTTCCATGTTTATACTGATCGTGGTGTAGACATTTCCATGTTTATAGAGATGGCGGTGTAGATATTTCCATGTTCATAGAGATAGCGGTGTTGATTTTTTCATGTTTATAGAGATAGCGGTGTGGATATTTCCATGTTTATACAGATGCCTATGCAGATATTTCCATATTTATACAGAGGGCTGTGTAGATATTTCCATGTTTATACAGATGGCTGTGTAGATATTTCCATGTTTATACAGATGACTTTGTAGGTATTTCCATGTTTATTCAGATGACTTTGTAGGTATTTCCATGTTTATACAGATACTGGTGTAGATATTTCCATGTATATACAGATGACTTTGTAGTTATTTCCATGTTTATACAGATGGCGGTGTAGATATTTCCATGTTTATAGAGATAACAGTGTAGATATTTCCATGTTTATACATATAGCGGTGTAGATATTTCCATGTTTATACAGATCGTGCTGTAGATATTTCCATGTTTATACAGATCGCGGTGTCGATATTTCCATGTTTATACAGATCGCGGTGTAGATATTTCCATGTTTTTACAGATATCGGTGTAGAGATTTCCATGTTTACACAGATTGCGGTGTAGATATTTCCATCTTTCCACAGATGGCATTGTAGATATTTCCATGTTTATACAGATGACTGTATAGGTATTTCCATGTTTTTACAGAGGGCGGTGCAGAGATTTCCATGTCTATAGAGATAGCGGTGCAGATATTTCCATGTTTGTACAGATGGCGGTGTTGATATTTCCATCTATACACAGATGGCCGTGTAGATATTTCCATGTTTATTCAGATGGCGGCGTAGATATTTCCAAGGACATGCAGATGGCGGTGTAGTTATTTCCATGTTTATACAGATAGCGGTGTAGGTATTTCCATGTTTACACAGATGGTGGTGTAGATATTTCCGTGTTTATACACATGGCGGAGTAGATACTTCCATCTTTATGGAGATGGCAGTGTAGATATTTTCATGTTGATAGAGATGGCGGTGTAGATATTTCCATATTTATAGAGATAGCGGTGTAGATATTTCCATCTTTCTACAGATGGCAGTGTAGATATTTCCATGTTTATATAGATGTCTGTGTAGATATTTCCATGTGTATACAGATGGTATTGTGGCTATTTCCATGTTTATACAGATGGTGGTGTAGATATTTCCATGTTTTTTCAGATGAATGTGTAGATATTTCCATGTTTTTACAGATGGCAGTGTAGATATTTCAATGTTTATATTGATGGCGCTGTTGATATTTCCATGTTTATACAGATAACGGTGGAGATATTTCCATGTTTATACAGAGAGCAGTGGAGCTATTTCCATGTTTATACACATAGCGGTGTACATATTTCCATGTTTACACAGATGCCTATGCAGATATTTCCATATTTATACAGAGGGCTGTGTAGATATTTCTATATTTATACAGATGGCAGTGTAGATATTTAAATGTTCCTACACATGACTGTGTAGGTATTTCCATGTTTATACAGATGTCTTTGTGGTTATTTCCATGTTTATAGAGATAGCGGTGCAGATATTTCCATGTTTATACAGATAGCGGTGTATATATTTCCATGTTTATACAGATCATGGTGTAGATATTTCCATGTATATAGAGACCGCAGTGTAGATATTTCCATGTTTATAGAGATAGCAGTGTAGATATTTCCATGTTTGTACAGATGGCGGTGTTGATGTTTCCATCTATACACTGATTGCCGTGTAGGTATTTCCATGTGTATACACATGGCATTGTAGATATTTCCATGTTTATACAGATGGTGGTGTAGATATTTCCATGTTTTGCACAGAAGACTGTATAGGTATTTCCATGTTTATACAGATGGTGGTGTAGATATTTCCAAGTTTATTGAGATAGCGGTGTAGATATTTCCATATTTATACAGATAACGGTGTAGAAGTTTCCATGTTTATACAGATAGCGGTGTAAATATTTCCATGTTTATACAGATCACGCTGTAGATATTTCCATGTTTATAGAGATAGCGGTGTAGATATTTCCATGTTTACACCGATAGCAGTGTTGATATTTCCATGTTTGTACAGACTGCGGTGTAGATATTTCCATCTTTATACAGATAGCGGTGCAGATATTTCCATGTTTGTACAGATGGCGGTGTTGATATTTCCATCTATACACAGATGACCGTGTAGATATTTCCATGTTTATACAGATGGCGGCGCAGATATTTCCATGGATATGTAGATGGCGGTGTAGATATTTCCATGTTTATACAGATAGCGGTGCAGTTATTTCCATGTTTATATAGATAGCGGTGTAGATATTTCCATGTATGTACACATGGCTGTGTAGATATTTCCATGTTTATAGAGATGGCGGTGTAGATATTTCCATGTTTATACAGATAACTTTGTAAGTATTTCCATGTTTTTACAGATGGCGGTGTAGACATTTCGATGTTTATAGAGATAGCAGTGGAGATATTTCCATGTTTATACAGATAGCTGTGTAGATATTTCCATGTTTATACTGATCGTGGTGTAGACATTTACATGTTTATAGAGATGGCGGTGTAGATATTTCCATGTTCATAGAGATAGCGGTGTTGATTTTTCCATGTTTATAGAGATAGCGGTGTGGATATTTCCATGTTTATATACATAGGGGTGTAGATATTTCCCTGTTTATAGAGATGGCGGTGTAGATATATCCATGTTTATACAGATCACAGTGTAGATATTTCCTTGTTTATACAAATAGCGGTGTAGTTATTTCCATGTTTATACAGATAATGGTGTAGATATTTCCATGTATATACAGATGGCTGTGTAGATATTTCCATGTTTATACAGATGGCTGTGTAGATATTTCCATGTTATACAGATGGCTTTGTAGGTATTTCCATGTTTATACAGATGGCGGTGTAGATATTTCCATGTTTATAGAGATAACAGTGTAGATATTTCCATGTTTATACAGATCGCGGTGTAGATATTTCCATGTTTATACAGATCGCGGTGTAGATATTTCCATGTTTATACAGATCGCGGTGTAGATATTTCCATGTTTATACAGATATCGGTGTAGATATTTCCATGTGTACACAGATGGCGGTGTAGATATTTCCATCTTTCTACAGATGGCATTGTAGATATTTCCATGTTTATACAGATGACTGTATAGGTATTTCCATGTTTTTACAGATGGCGGTGCAGATATTTCCATGTCTATAGAGATAGCGGTGTAGATATTTCCTTGTTTTTACAGATGGCGGTGTTGATATTTCCAGCTATACACAGATGGCCGTGTAGATATTTCCATGTTTATTCAGATGGCGGCGTAGATATTTCCAAGTACATGCAGATGGCGGTGTAGTTATTTCCATGTTTATACAGATAGCGGTGTAGATATTTCCATGTTTACACAGATGGTGGTGTAGATATTTCCGTGTTTATACACATGGCGGAGTAGATACTTCCATCTTTATTGAGATGGCAGTGTAGATATTTTCATGTTCATACAGATGGCGGTGTAGATATTTCCGTATTTATAGAGATAGCGGTGTAGATATTTCCATCTTTCTACAGATGGCAGTGTAGATATTTCCATGTTTATACAGATGGCCGTGTAGATATTTCCATATTTATACAGATGTCGGTGTAGATATTTCCATGTGTATACAGATGGTATTGTAGCTATTTCCATGTTTATACAGATGGTGGTGTAGATATTTCCATGTTTATTCAGATGAATGTGTAGATATTTCCATGTTTTTACAGATGGCAGTGTAGATATTTCAATGTTTATATAGATGGCGCTGTTGGTATTTCCATGTTTATACAGATAACGGTGGAGATATTTCCATGTTTATACAGAGAGCAGTGGAGATATTTCCATGTTTATACACATAGCGGTGTACATATTTCCATGTTTATAGAGACAGCGGTGTAGGTATTTCCATGTTTATACAGATAGCGGTGCAGATATTTCCATGTTTACACAGATGCCTATGCAGATATTTCCATATTTATACAGAGGGCTGTGTAGATATTTCTATATTTACACAGATGGCAGTGTAGATATTTATATGTTCCTACACATGACTGTGTAGGTATTTCCAAGTTTATACAGATGTCTTTTTAGTTATTTCCATGTTTATAGAGATAGCGGTGCAGATATTTCCATGTTTATACAGATAGCGGTGTAGATATTTCCATGTTTATACAGATCATGGTGTGGATATTTCCATGTTTATACAGATACCGGTGTAGATATTTCCATGTTTATACAGACCACAGTGTACATATTTCCATGTTTATATAGATAGCGGTGCAGATATTTCCATGTTTGTACAGATGGCGGTGTTGATATTTCCATCTATACACAGATGACCGTGTAGATATTTCCATGTTTATACAGATGGCGGCGCAGATATTTCCATGGATATGTAGATGGCGGTGTAGATATTTCCATGTTTATACAGATAGCGGTGTAGTTATTTCCATGTTTATATAGATAGCGGTGTAGATATTTCCAAGTATGTACACATGGCTGTGTAGATATTTCCATGTTTATACAGATGGCGGTGTAGATATTTCCATGTTTATACAGATAACTTTGTAAGTATTTCCATGTTTATACTGATGGCGGTGTAGATATTTCGATGTTTATAGAGACAGCAGTGGAGATATTTCCATGTTTATACAGATTGCGGTGTAGATATTTCCATGTTTATACTGATCGTGGTGTAGACATTTCCATGTTTATAGAGATGGCGGTGTAGATATTTCCGTGTTCATAGAGATAGCGGTGTTGATTTTTCCATGTTTATAGAGATAGCGGTGTGGATATTTCCATGTTTATACAGATAGGGGTGTAGATATTTCCCTGTTTATAGAGAGGGCGGTGTAGATATTTCCATGTTTATACAGATCACGGTGTAGATATTTCCTTGTCTATACAAATAGCGGTGTTGTTATTTCCATGTTTATACAGATAGTGGTTTAGATATTTCCATGTATATACAGATGGCTGTGTAGATATTTCCATGTTTATACAGAGGGCTGTGTAGATATTTCCATGTTTATACAGATGACTTTGTAGGTATTTCCATGTTTATACAGATGGCGGTGTAGATATTTCCATGTTTATAGAGATATCAGTGTAGATATTTACATGTTTATACAGATAGCGGTGTAGATATTTCCATGTTTATACAGATCGCGGTGTAGATAATTCCATGTTTATACAGATCGCGGTGTAGATATTTCCATGTTTATACAGATAGCGGTGTAGATATTTCCATGTTTTTACAGATATCGGTGTAGATATTTCCATGTTTACACAGATTGCGGTGTAGATATTTCCATCTTTCTACAGATGGCATTGTAGATATTTCCATGTTTATACAGATGACTGTATAGGTATTTCCATGTTTTTACAGATGGCGGTGCAGATATTTCCATGTCTATAGAGATAGCGGTGTAGATATTTCCATGTTTGTACAGATGGCGGTGTTGATATTTCCATCCATACACAGATGGCGGTGTAGATATTTCCATGTTTTTTCAGATGGCGGCGTAGATATTTCCAAGGACATGCAGATGGCGTTGTAGTTATTTCCATGTTTATACAGATACCGGTGTAGGTATTTCCATGTTTACACAGATGGTGGTGTAGATATTTCCGTGTTTATACACATGGCGGAGTAGATACTTCCATCTTTATGGAGATGGCAGTGTAGATATTTTCATGTTCATAGAGATGGCGGTGTAAATATTTCCATATTTATAGAGATAGCGGTGTAGATATTTCCATCTTTCTACAGATGGCAGTGTAGATATTTCCATGTTTATACAGATGGCCGTGTAGTTATTTCCATATTTATACAGATGTCTGTGTAGATATTTCCATGTGTATACAGATGGTATTGTAGCTATTTCCATGTTTATACAGATGGTGGTGTAGATATTTCCATGTTTATTCAGATGACTGTGTAGATATTTCCATGTTTTTACAGATGGCAGTGTAGATATTTCAATGTTTATATAGATGGCGCTGTTGATATTTCCATGTTTATACAGATAACGGTGGAGAAATTTCCATGTTTATACAGAGAGCAGTGGACACATTTCCATGTTTATACACATAGCGGTGTACATATTTCCATGTTTATAGAGACAGCGGTGTAGGTATTTCCACGTTTATACAGATAGCGGTGCAGATATTTCCATGTTTACACAGATGCCTATGCAGATATTTCCATATTTATACAGAGGGCTGTGTAGATATTTCTATATTTATACAGATGGCAGTGTAGATATTTAAATGTTCCTACACATGACTGTGTAGGTATTTCCATGTTTATACAGATGTCTTTGTAGTTATTTCCATGTTTATAGAGATAGCGGTGCAGATATTTCCATGTTTATACAGATAGCGCTGTATATATTTCCATGTTTATACAGATCATGGTGTGGATATTTCCATGTTTATACAGATACCGGTGTAGATATTTCCATGTTTATACAGACCACAGTGTAGATACTTCCATGTTTATAGAGATAGCAGTGTAGATATTTCCATGTTTGTACAGATGGCGGTGTTGATGTTTCCATCTATACACTGATTGCAGTGTAGGTATTTCCATGTGTATACAGATGGCATTGTAGGTATTTCCATGTTTATACAGATGGTGGTGTAGATATTTCCATGTTTACACAGATGACTGTATAGGTATTTCCATGTTTATACAGATGGCGGTGTAGATATTTCCAAGTTTATAGAGATAGCGGTGTAGATATTTCCATATTTATACAGATAACGGTGTAGAAGTTTCCATGTTTTTACAGATACCGGTGCAGATATTTCCATGTTTGTACAGATGGCGGTGTTGATATTTCCATCTATACACAGATGACCGTGTAGATATTTCCATGTTTATACAGATGGCGGCGCAGATATTTCCATGGATATGTAGATGGCGGTGTAGATATTTCCATGTTTATACAGATAGTGGTGTAGTTATTTCCATGTTTATATAGATAGCGGTGTAGATATTTCCATGTATGTACACATGGCTGTGTAGATATTTCCATGTTTATACAGATGGCGGTGTAGATATTTCCATGTTTATACAGATAGCGGTGTAGATATTTCCATGTTTATACTGATCGTGGTGTAGACATTTCCATGTTTATAGAGATGGGGGTGTAGATATTTCCATATTCATAGAGATAGCGGTGTTGATTTTTCCATGTTTATAGAGATAGCGGTGTGGATATTTCTATGTTTATACAGATAGGGGTGTAGATATTTCCCTGTTTATAGAGATGGCGGTGTAGATATTTCCATGTTTATACAGATCACGGTGTAGATATTTCCTTGTTTATACAAATAGCAGTGTAGTTATTTCCATGTTTATACAGATAGTGGTGTAGATATTTCCATGTATATACAGATGGCTGTGTAGATATTTCCATGTTTATACAGATGACTTTGTAGGTATTTCCATGTTTATACAGATGGCGGTGTAGATATTTCCATGTTTATAGAGATAAATATGTAGATATTTCCACGTTTATACAGATAGCGGTGTAGGTATTTCCATGTTTACACAGATGCCTATGCAGATATTTCCATATTTATACAGAGGGCTGTGCAGATATTTCTGTATTTATACAGATGGCAGTGTAGATATTTAAATGTTCCTACACATGACTGTGTAGGTATTTCCTTGTTTATACAGATGTCTTTGAAGTTATTTCCATGTTTATAGAGATAGCGGTGCAGATATTTCCATGTTTATACAGATAGCGGTGTATATATTTCCATGTTTATACAGATCATGGTGTAGATATTTCCATGTTTATACAGATACCGGTGTAGATATTTCCATGTTTATACAGACCGCAGTGTAGATATTTCCATGTTTATAGAGATAGCAGTGTAGATATTTCCATGTTTGTACAGATGGCGGTGTTGTTGTTTCCATCTATACACTGATTGCCGTGTAGGTATTTCCATGTGTATACAGATGGCATTGTAGATATTTCCATGTTTATACAGATGGTGGTGTAGATATTTCCATGTTTACACAGATGACTGTATAGGTATTTCCATGTTTATACAGATGGCGGTGTAGATATTTCCAAGTTTATAGAGATAGCGGTGTAGGTATTTCCATATTTATACAGATAACGGTGTAGAAGTTTCCATGTTTATACAGATATCGGTGTAAATATTTCCATGTTTATACTGATCGTGGTGTAGACATTTCCATGTTTATAGACATGGCGTTGTAGATATTTCCATGTTCATAGAGATAGCGGTGTTGATTTTTCCATGTTTATAGAGATAGCGGTGTGGATATTTCCATGTTTATACAGATAGTGGTGTAGATATTTCCCTGTTTATAGAGATGGCGGTGTAGATATTTCCATGTGTATACAGATGGTATTGTAGCTATTTCCATGTTTATACAGATGGTGGTGTAGATATTTCCATGTTTATTCAGATGACTGTGTAGATAGTTCCATGTTTTTACAGATGGCAGTGTAGATATTTCAATGTTTATATAGATGGCGCTGTTGATATTTCCATGTTTATACAGATAACGGTGGAGATATTTCCATGTTTATACAGAGAGCAGTGGAGATATTTCCATGTTTATACACACAGCGGTGTACATATTTCCATGTTTATAGAGACAGCGGTGTAGGTATTTCCATGTTTATACAGATAGCGGTGCAGATATTTCCATGTTTACACAGATGCCTATGCAGATATTTCCATATTTATACAGAGGGCTGTGTAGATATTTCTATATTTATACAGATGGCAGTGTAGATATTTAAATGTTCCTACACATGACTGTGTAGGTATTTCCATTTTTATACAGATGTCTTTGTAGTTATTTCCATGTTTATAGAGATAGCGGTGCAGATATTTCCATGTTTATACAGATAGCGGTGTATATATTTCCATGTTTATACAGATCATGGTGTAGATATTTCCATGTTTATACAGATACCGGTGTAGATATTTCCATGTTTATACAGACCGCAGTGTAGATATTTCCATGTTTATTTAGATTGCAGTGTAGATATTTCCATGTTTCTACAGATGGCGGTGTTGATGTTTCCATTTATACACTGATTGCCGTGTAGGTATTTCCATGTGTATGCAGATGTCATTGTAGATATTTCCATGTTTATACAGATGGTGGTGTAGATATTTCCATGTTTACACAGATGACTGTATAGGTATTTCCATGTTTATACAGATGGCGGTGTAGATATTTCCATATTTATACAGATAACGGTGAAGAAGTTTCCATGTTCATACAGATAGCGGTGTAAATATTTCCATGTTTATACAGATCACGGTGTAGATATTTCCATGTTTATAGAGATAGCGGTGTAGATACTTCCATGTTTATACCGATAGCGGTGTTGATATTTCCATGTTTATACACACCGCGGTGTGGATATTTCCATGTTTATACAGATAGCGGTGCAGATATTTCCATGTATGTAGAGATGGCGGTGTTGATATTTCCATCTATACACAGATGACCGTGTAGATATTTCCATGTTTATACAGATGGCGGCGCAGATATTTCCATGGATATGTAGATGGCGGTGTAGATATTTCCATGTTTATACAGATAGCGGTGTAGTTATTTCCATGTTTATATAGATAGCAGAGTAGATATTTCCATGTATGTACACATGGCTGTGTAGATATTTCCATGTTTATACAGATGTCGGTGTAGATATTTCCATGTTTAAACAGATAATTTTGTAAGTATTTCCATGTTTATACAGATGGCGGTGTAGATATTTCGATGTTTATAGAGATAGCAGTGGAGTTATTTCCATGTTTATACAGATAGCGGTGTAGATATTTCCATGTTTATACTGATCGTGGTGTAGACATTTCCATGTTTATAGAGATGGCGGTGTAGATATTTCTATGTTCATAGAGATATCGGTGTTGATTTTTTCATGTTTATAGAGATAGCGGTGTGGATATTTCCATGTTTATACAGATGCCTATGCAGATATTTCCATATTTATACAGAGGGCTTTGTAGATATTTCCATGTTTATACAGATGGCTGTGTAGATATTTCCATGTTTATACAGATGACTTTGTAGGTATTTCCATGTTTATACAGATGACTTTGTAGGTATTTCCATGTTTATACAGATAGTGGTGTAGATATTTCCATGTTTCTACAGATGGCTGTGTAGATATTTCCATGTTTATACAGATGGCTGTGTAGATATTTCCATGTTTATACAGATGACTTTGTAGGTATTTCCATGTTTATACAGATGGCGGTGTAGATATTTCCATGTTTATAGAGATAACTGTGTAGATATTTCCATGTTTATACAGATTGCGGTGTAGATATTTCCTTGTTTATACAAATAGCGGTGTAGTTATTTCCATGTTTATAGAGATGGCGGTGTAGATATTTCCATGTTTATACAGATCACAGTGTAGATATTTCCTTGTTTATACAAATAGCGGTGTAGTTATTTCCATGTTTATACAGATAGTGGTGTAGATATTTCCATGTATATACAGATGGCTGTGTAGATATTTCCATGTTTATACAGATGGCTGTGTAGATATTTCCATGTTTATACAGATGACTTTGTAGGTATTTCCATGTTTATACAGATGGCGGTGTAGATATTTCCATGTTTATAGAGATAACTGTGTAGATATTTCCATGTTTATACAGATCGCGGTGTAGATATTTCCATGTTTATACAGAACGCGGTGTAGATATTTCCATGTTTATACAGATCGCGGTGTAGATATTTCCATGTTTATACAGATATCGGTGTAGATATTTCCATGTTTTCACTGATTGCGGTGTAGATATTTCCATCTTTCTACTGATGGCATTGTAGATATTTCCATGTTTATAAAGATGACTGTATAGGTATTTCCATGTTTTTACAGATGGCGGTGCAGATATTTCCATGTCTATAGAGATAGCGGTGTAGATATTTCCATGTTTGTACAGATGGCGCTGTTGATATGTCCAGCTATACACAGATAGCCGTGTAGATATTTCCATGTTTATTCAGATGGCGGCATAGATATTTCCAAGGACATGCAGATGGCGGTGTAGTTATTTCCATGTTTATACAGATAGCGGTGTAGGTATTTCCATGTTTACACAGATGGTGGTGTAGATATTTCCGTGTTTATACACATGGCGGAGTAGATACTTCCATCTTTATTGAGATGGCAGTGTAGATATTTTCATGTTCATACAGATGGCGGTGTAGATATTTCCATATTTATAGAGATAGTGGTGTAGATATTTCCATCTTTCTACAGATGGCAGTGTAGATATTTCCATGTTTATACAGATGGCCGTGTAGATATTTCCATGTTTATACAGATGTCGGTGAAGATATTTCCATGTGTATACAGATGGTATTGTAGCTATTTCCATGTTTATACAGATGGTGGTGTAGATATTTCCATGTTTATTCAGATGAATGTGTAGATATTTCCATGTTTTTACAGATGGCAGTGTAGATATTTCAATGTTTATATAGATGGCGCTGTTGATATTTCCATGTTTATACAGATAATGGTGGAGATATTTCCATGTTTATACAGAGAGCAGTGGAGATATTTCCATGTTTCTACACATAGCGGTGTACATATTTCCATGTTTATAGAGACAGCGGTGTAGGTATTTCCATGTTTATACAGATAGCGGTGCAGATATTTCCATGTTTACACAGATGCCTATGCAGATATTTCCATATTTATACAGAGGGCTGTGTAGATATTTCTATATTTATACAGATGGCAGTGTAGATATTTAAATGTTCCTACACATGACTGTGTAGGTATTTCCAAGTTTATACAGATGTCTTTGTAGTTATTTCCATGTTTATAGAGATAGCGGTGCAGATATTTCCATGTTTATACAGATAGCGGTGTATATATTTCCATGTTTATACAGATCATGGTGTACATATTTCCATGTATATAGACACCGCAGTGTAGATATTTCCATGTTTATAGAGATAGCAGTGTAGATATTTCCATGTTTGTACAGATGGCGGTGTTGATGTTTCCATCTATACACTGATTGCCGTGTAGGTATTTCCATGTGTATACAGATGGCATTGTAGATATTTCCATGTTTATACAGATGGTGGTGTAGATATTTCCATGTTTACACAGATGACTGTATAGGTATTTCCATGTTTATACAGATGGTGGTGCAGATATTTCCAAGTTTATTGAGATAGCGGTGTAGATATTTCCATATTTATACAGATAACGGTGTAGAAGTTTCCATGTTTATACAGATAGCGGTGTAAATATTTCCATGTTTATACAGATCACGGTGTAGATATTTCCATGTTTATAGAGATAGCGGTGTAGATATTTCCATGTTTATACCGATAGCGGTGTTGATATTTCCATGTTTATACAGACCGTGGTGTAGATATTTCCATGTTTATACAGATAGCGGTGCAGATATTTCCATGTTTGTACAGATGGCGGTGTTGATATTTCCATCTATACACAGATGACCGTGTAGATATTTCCATGTTTATACAGATGGCGGTGTAGAAATTTCGATGTTTATAGAGATAGCAGTGGAGATATTTCCATGTTTATACAGATAGCGGTGCAGATATTTCCATGTTTGCACAGATGGCGGTGTTGATATTTCCATCTATACACAGATGACCGTGTAGATATTTCCATGTTTATACAGATGGTGGCGCAGATATTTCCATGGATATGTAGATGGCGGTGTAGATATTTCCATGTTTATACAGATAGCGGTGTAGTTATTTCCATGTTTATATAGATAGCGGTGTAGATATTTCCATGTATGTACACATGGCTGTGTAGATATTTCCATGTTTATACAGATGGCGGTGTAGATATTTCCATGTTTATACAGATAACTTTGTAAGTATTTCCATGTTTATACAGATGGCGGTGTAGATATTTCGATGTTTATAGAGATAGCAGTGGAGATATTTCCATGTTTATACAGATAGCGGTGTAGATATTTCCATGTTTATACTGATCGTGGTGTAGACATTTCCATGTTTATAGAGATGGCGGTGTAGATATTTCCATGTTCATAGAGATAGAGGTGTTGATTTTTCCATGTTTATAGAGATAGCGGTGTGGATATTTCCATGTTTATACAGATAGGGGTGTAGATATTTCCCTGTTTATAGAGATGGCGGTGTAGATATTTCCATGTTTATACAGATCACAGTGTAGATATTTCCTTGTTTATACAAATAGCGGTGTAGTTATTTCCATGTTTATACAGATAGTGGTGTAGATATTTCCATGTGTATACAGATGGCTGTGTAGATATTTCCATGTTTATACAGATGGCTGTGTAGATATTTCCATGTTTATACAGATGACTTTGTAGGTATTTCCATGTTTATTCAGATGGCGGTGTAGATATTTCCATGTTTATAGAGATAACTGTGTAGATATTTCCATGTTTATACAGATCGCGGTGTAGATATTTCCATGTTTATACAGATCGCGGTGTAGATATTTCCATGTTTGTACAGATAGCGGTGTAGATATTTCCATGTTTTTACAGATATCGGTGTAGAGATTTCCATGTTTACACAGATTGCGGTGTAGATATTTCCATCTTTCTACAGATGGCATTGTAGATATTTCCATGTTTATACAGATGACTGTATAGGTATTTCCATGTTTTTACAGATGGCGGTGCAGATATTTCCATGTCTATAGAGATAGCGGTGTAGATATTTCCATGTTTGTACAGATGGCGGTGTTGATATTTCCATCTACACACAGATGGCCGTGTAGATATTTCCATGTTTATTCAGATGGCGTCGTAGATATTTCCAAGGACATGCAGATGGCGGTGTAGTTATTTCCATGTTTATACAGATAGCGGTGTAGGTATTTCCATGTTTACACAGATGGTGGTGTAGATATTTCCGTGTTTATACACATGGCGGAGTAGATACTTCCATCTTTATGGAGATGGCAGTGTAGATATTTACATGTTCATACAGATGGCGGTGTAGATATTTCCATATTTATAGAGATAGCGGTGTAGATATTTCCATCTTTCTACAGATGGCAGTGTAGATATTTCCATGTTTATACAGATGGCCGTGTAGATATTTCCATATTTATACAGATGTCTGTGTAGATATTTCCATGTGTATACAGATGGTATTGTAGCTATTTCCATGTTTATACAGATGGTGGTGTAGATATTTCCATGTTTATTCAGATGACTGTGTAGATATTTCCATGTTTTTACAGATGGCAGTGTAGGTATTTCAATGTTTATATAGATGGCGCTGTTGATATTTCCATGTTTATAGAGATAACGGTGGAGATATTTCCATGTTTATACAGAGAGCAGTGGAGATATTTCCATGTTTATACACATAGCGGTGTACATATTTCCATGTTTATAGAGACAGCGGTGTATGTATTTCCATGTTTATACAGATAGCGGTGCAGATATTTCCATGTTTACACAGAGGCCTATGCAGATATTTCCATATTTATACAGAGGGCTGTGTAGATATTTCTATATTTATACAGATGGCAGTGTTAATATTTAAATGTTCCTACACATAACTGTGTAGGTATTTCCATGTTTATACAGATGTCTTTGAAGTTAGTTCCATGTTTAGAGAGATAGCGGTGCAGATATTTCCATGTTTATACAGATAGCGCTGTATATATTTCCATGTTTATACAGATCATGGTGTGGATATTTCCATGTTTATACAGATACCGGTGTAGATATTTCCATGTTTATACAGACCACAGTGTAGATATTTCCATGTTTATAGAGATAGCAGTGTAGATATTTCCCTGTTTGTACAGATGGCGGTGTTGATGTTTCCATCTATACACTGACTGCAGTGTAGGTATTTCCATGTGTATACAGATGGCATTGTAGATATTTACATGTTTATACAGATGGTGGTGTAGATATTTCCATGTTTACACAGATGACTGTAAAGGTATTTCCATGTTTATACAGAAGGCGGTGTAGATATTTCCAAGTTTATAGAGATAGCGGTGTAGATATTTCCATATTTATACAGATAACGGTGCAGAAGTTTCCATGTTTATACAGATAGCCGTGCAGATATTTCCATGTTTGTACAGATGGCGGTGTTGATATTTCCATCTATGCACAGATGACCGTGTAGATATTTCCATGTTTATACAGATGGTGGCGCAGATATTTCCATGGATATGTAGATGGCGGTGTAGATATTTCCATGTTTATACAGATAGTGGTGTAGTTATTTCCATGCTTATATAGATAGCGGTGTAGATATTTCCATGTATGTACACATGGCTGTGTAGATATTTCCATGTTTATACAGATGGCGGTGTAGATATTTCCATGTTTATACAGATAACTTTGTAAGTATTTCCATGTTTATACAGATGGCGGTGTAGATATTTCGATGTTTATAGAGATAGCAGTGGAGATATTTCCATGTTTATACAGATAGCGGTGTAGATATTTCCATGTTTATACTGATCGTGGTGTAGACATTTCCATGTTTATAGAGATGGCGGTGTAGATATTTCCATGCTCATAGAGATAGCGGTGTTGATTTTTCCATGTTTATAGAGATAGCGTTGTGGGTATTTCCATGTTTATACAGTTAGGGGTGTAGATATTTCCCTGTTTATAGAGATGGCGGTGTAGATATTTCCATGTTTATACAGATCACGGTGTAGATATTTCCTTGTTTATACAAATAGCAGTGTAGTTATTTCCATGTTTATACAGATAGTGGTGTAGATATTTCCATTTTTATACAGATAGCGGTGCAGATATTTCCATGTTTGTACAGATGGCGGTGTTGATATTTCCATCTATACACAGATGACCGTGTAGATATTTCCAAGTTTATACAGATGGCGGCGCAGATATTTCCATGGATATGTAGATGGCGGTGTAGATATTTCCACGTTTATACAGATAGCGGTGTAGTTATTTCCATGTTTATATAGATAGCGGTGTAGATATTTCCATGTATGTACACATGGCTGTGTAGATATTTCCATGTTTATACAGATGGCGGTGTAGATATTTCCATGTTTATACAGATAACTTTGTAAGTATTTCCATGTTTATACAGATGGCGGTGTAGATATTTCGATGTTTATAGAGATAGCAGTGGAGATATTTCCATGTTTATAGAGATAGCGGTGTAGATATTTCCATGTTTATACTGATCGTGGTGTAGACATTTCCATGTTTACAGAGATGGCGGTGTAGATATTTCCATGTTCATAGAGATAGTGGTGTTGATTTTTCCATGTTTATAGAGATAGCGGTGTCGATATTTCCATGTTTATACAGATAGGGGTGTAGATATTTCCCTGTTTATAGAGATGGCGGTGTAGATATTTCCATGCTTATACAGATCACAGTGTAGATATTTCCTTGTTTATACAAATAGCAGTGTAGTTATTTCCATGTATATGCAGATAGAGGTGTAGATATTTCCATGTATATACAGATGGCTGTGTAGATATTTCCATGTTTATACAGATGGCTGTGTAGATATTTCCATGTTTATACAGATGACTTTGTAGGTATTTCCATGTTTATACAGATGGCGGTGTAGATATTTCCATGTTTATAGAGATAACTGTGTAGATATTTCCATGTTTATACAGATCGCGGTGTAGATATTTCCATGTTTATACAGATCGCGGTGTAGATATTTCCATGTTTATACAGATCGCGGTGTAGATATTTCCATGTTTATACAGATATCGGTGTAGATATTTCCATGTTTACACAGATTGCGGTGTAGATATTTCCATCTTTCTACAGATGGCATTGTAGATATTTCCATGTTTATACATATGACTGTATAGGTATTTCCATGTTTTTACAGATGGCGGTGCAGATATTTCCATGTCTATAGAGATAGCGGTGTAGATATTTCCATGTTTGTACAGATGGCGGTGTTGATATTTCCAGCTATACACAGATTTCCGTGTAGATATTTCCATGTTTATTCAGATGGCGGCGTAGATATTTCCAAGGACATGCAGATGGCGGTGTAGTTATATCCATATTTATACACATAGCGGTGTAGGTATTTCCATGTTTACACAGATGGTGGTGTAGGTATTTCCGTGTTTATACACATGGCGGAGTAGATACTTCCATCTTTATGGAGATGGCAGTGTAGATATTTTCATGTTCATAGAGATGGCGGTGTAGATATTTCCATATTTATAGAGATAGCGGTGTAGATATTTCCATCTTTCTACAGATGGCAGTATAGATATTTCCATGTTTATACAGATGGCCGTGTAGATATTTCCATATTTATACAGATGTCGGTGTAGATATTTCCATGTGTATACAGATGGTATTGTAGCTATTTCCATGTTTATACAGATGGTGGTGTAGATATTTCCATGTTTATTCAGATGACTGTGTAGATATTTCCATGTTTTTACAGATGGCAGTGTAGATATTTCAATGTTTATATAGATGGCGCTGTTGATATTTCCATGTTTATACAGATAACGTTGGAGATATTTCCATGTTTATACAGAGAGCAGTGGAGATATTTCCATGTTTATACACATAGCGGTGTACATATTTCCATGTTTATAGAGACAGCGGTGTAGGTATTTCCATATTTATACAGACAGTGGTGCAGATATTTCCATGTTTACCCAGATGCCTATGCAGATATTTCCATATTTATACAGAGGGCTGTGTAGATATTTCTATATTTATACAGATGGCAGTGTAGATATTTAAATGTTCCTACACATGACTGTGTAGGTATTTCCATGTTTATACAGATGTCTTTGTAGTGATTTCCATGTCTATAGAGATAGCGGTGCAGATATTTCCATGTTTATACAGATAGCGGTGTATATATTTCCATGTTTATACAGATGATGGTGTAGATATTTCCATGTTTATACAGATACCGGTGTAGATATTTCCATGTTTATACAGACCGCACTGTAGATATTTCCATGTTTATAGAGATAGCAGTGTAGATATTTCCATGTTTGTACAGATGGCGGTGTTGATGTTTCCATCTATACACTGATTGCAGTGTAGGTATTTCCATGTGTATACAGATGGCATTGTAGATATATCCATGTTTATACAGATGGTGGTGTAGATATTTCCATGTTTACACAGATGACTGTATAGGTATTTCCATGTTTATACAGATGGCGGTGTAGATATTTCCATGTTTATAGATATAGCGGTGTAGATATTCCCATGTTTATACCGATAGCGGTGTTGATATTTCCATATTTATACAGACCGCGGTGTAGATATTTCCATGTTTTTACAGATAGCGGTGCAGATATTTCCATGTTTGTACAGATGGCGGTGTTGATATTTCCATCTATACACAGATGACCGTGTAGATATTTCCATGTTAATACAGATGGCGGCGCAGATATTTCCATGGATATGTAGATGGCGGTGTAGATATTTCCATGCTTATACAGATAGCGGTGTCGTTATTTCCATGTTTATATAGATAGCGGTGTAGATATTTCCATGTATGTACACATGGCTATGTAGATATTTCCATGTTTATACAGATGGCGGTGTAGATATTTCCATGTTTATACAGATAACTTTGTAAGTATGTCCATGTTTATACAGATGGCGGTGTAGATATTTCGATGTTTATAGAGATAGCAGTGGAGATATTTCCATGTTTATACAGATAGCGGTGTAGATATTTCCATGTTTATACTGATCGTGGTGTAGACATTTCCATGTTTATAGAGATGCCGGTGTAGATATTTCCATGTTCATAGAGATAGCGGAGTTGATTTTTCCATGTTTATAGAGATAGCGGTGTGGATATTTCCATGTTTATACAGATAGGGGTGTAGATATTTCCCTGTTTATACAGATTGCGTTGTAGATATTTCCATGTTTATACAGATCACGGTGTAGATATTTCCTTGTTTATACAAATAGCAGTGTAGTTATTTCCATGTTTATAAAGATAGTGGTGCAGATATTTCCATGTATATACAGATGGCTGTGTAGATATTTCCATGTTTATACAGATGACTTTGTAGATATTTCCATGTTTATACAGATGGCGGAGTAGATATTTCCATGTTTATATCGATAACTGTGTAGATATTTCCACGTTTATACAGATCGCGGTGTAGATATTTCCATGTTTATACAGATCGCGGTGTAGATATTTCCATGTTTATACAGATCGCGGTGTCGATATTTCCATGTTTATACATATAGCGGTGTAGATATTTCCATGTTTTTACAGATATCGGTGTAGATATTTCCATGTTTACACAGATTGCGGTGTAGATATTTCCATCTTTCTACAGATGGCATTGTAGATATTTCCATGTTTATACTGATGACTGTATAGGTATTTCCATGTTTTTACAGATGGCGGTGCAGATATTTCCATGTCTATAGAGATAGCGGTGTAGATATTTCCATGTTTGTACTGATGGCGGTGTTGATATTTCCAGCTATACACAGATTTCCGTGTAGATATTTCCATGTTTATTCAGATGGCGGCGTAGATATTTCCAAGGACATGCAGATGGCGGTGTAGTTATATCCATATTTATACACATAGCGGTGTAGGTATTTCCATGTTTACACAGATGGTGGTGTAGATATTTCCGTGTTTATACACATGGCAGAGTAGATACTTCCATCTTTATGGAGATGGCAGTGTAAATATTTTCATGTTCATAGAGATGGCGCTGTAGATATTTCCATATTTATAGAGATAGCGGTGTAGATATTTCCATCTTTCTACAGATGGCAGTGTAGATATTTCCATGTTTATACAGATGGCCGTGTAGATATTTCCATATTTATACAGATGTCGGTGTAGATATTTCCATGTGTATACAGATGGTATTGTAGCTATTTCCATGTTTATACAGATGGTGGTGTAGATATTTCCATGTTTATTCAGATGACTGTGTAGATATTTCCATGTTTTTACAGATGGCAGTGTAGATATTTTAATGTTTATATAGATGGCGCTGTTGATATTTCCATGTTTATACAGATAACGGTGGAGATATTTCCATGTTTATACAGAGAGCAGTGGAGATATTTCCATGTTTATACACATAGCGGTGTACATATTTCCATGTTTATAGAGACAGCGGTGTAGGTATTTCCATGTTTATACAGATAGTGGTGCAGATATTTCCATGTTTACCCAGATGCCTATGCAGATATTTCCATATTTATACAGAGGGCTGTGTAGATATTTCTATATTTATACAGATGGCAGTGTAGATATTTAAATGTTCCTACACATGACTGTGTAGGTATTTCCATGTTTATACAGATGTCTTTGTAGTTATTTCCATGTCTATAGAGATAGCGGTGCAGATATTTCCATGTTTATACAGATAGCGGTGTATATATTTCCATGTTTATACAGATGATGGTGTAGATATTTCCATGTTTATACAGATACCGGTGTAGATATTTCCATGTTTATACAGACCGCACTGTAGATATTTCCATGTTTATAGAGATAGCAGTGTAGATATTTCCATGTTTGTACAGATGGCGGTGTTGATGTTTCCATCTATACACTGATTGCAGTGTAGGTATTTCCATGTGTATACAGATGGCATTGTAGATATATCCATGTTTATACAGATGGTGGTGTAGATATTTCCATGTTTACACAGATGACTGTATAGGTATTTCCATGTTTATACAGATGGCGGTGTAGATATTTCCAAGTTTATAGAGATAGCGGTGTAGATATTTCCATATTTATACAGATAACGGTGTAGAAGTTTCCATGTATATACAGATAGCGGTGTAAATATTTCCATGTTTATACAGATCACGGTGTAGATATTTCCATGTTTATAGATATAGCGGTGTAGATATTCCCATGTTTATACCGATAGCGGTGTTGATATTTCCATATTTATACAGACTGCGGTGTAGATATTTCCATGTTTTTACAGATAGCGGTGCAGATATTTCCATGTTTGTACAGATGGCGGTGTTGATATTTCCATCTATACACAGATGACCGTGTAGATATTTCCATGTTAATACAGATGGCGGCGCAGATATTTCCATGGATATGTAGATGGCGGTGTAGATATTTCCATGTTTATACAGATAGCGGTGTCGTTATTTCCATGTTTATATAGGTAGCGGTGTAGATATTTCCATGTATGTACACATGGCTATGTAGATATTTCCATGTTTATACAGATGGCGGTGTAGATATTTCCATGTTTATACAGATAACTTTGTAAGTATGTCCATGTTTATACAGATGGCAGTGTAGATATTTCGATGTTTATAGAGATAGCAGTGGAGATATTTCCATGTTTATACAGATAGCGGTGTAGATATTTCCATGTTTATACTGATCGTGGTGTAGACATTTCCATGTTTATAGAGATGCCGGTGTAGATATTTCCATGTTCATAGAGATAGCGGAGTTGATTTTTCCATGTTTATAGAGATAGCGGTGTGGATATTTCCATGTTTATACAGATAGGGGTGTAGATATTTCCCTGTTTATACAGATTGCGGTGTAGATATTTCCATGTTTATACAGATCACGGTGTAGATATTTCCTTGTTTATACAAATAGCAGTGTAGTTATTTCCATGTTTATAAAGATAGTGGTGCAGATATTTCCATGTATATACAGATGGCTGTGTAGATATTTCCATGTTTATACAGATGACTTTGTAGATATTTCCATGTTTATACAGATGGCGGTGTAGATATTTCCATGTTTATATCGATAACTGTGTAGATATTTCCACGTTTATACAGATCGCGGTGTAGATATTTCCATGTTTATACAGATCGCGGTGTAGATATTTCCATGTTTATACATATCGCGGTGTCGATATTTCCATGTTTATACAGATAGCGGTGTAGATATTTCCATGTTTTTACAGATATCGGTGTAGATATTTCCATGTTTACACAGATTGCGGTGTAGATATTTCCATCTTTCTACAGATGGCATTGTAGATATTTCCATGTTTATACTGATGACTGTATAGGTATTTCCATGTTTTTACAGATGGCGGTGCAGATATTTCCATGTCTATAGAGATAGCGGTGTAGATATTTCCATGTTTGTACTGATGGTGGTGTTGATATTTCCAGCTATACACAGATTTCCGTGTAGATATTTCCATGTTTATTCAGATGGCGGCGTAGATATTTCCAAGGACATGCAGATGGCGGTGTAGTTATATCCATATTTATACACATAGCGGTGTAGGTATTTCCATGTTTACACAGATGGTGGTGTAGATATTTCCGTGTTTATACACATGGCGGAGTAGATACTTCCATCTTTATGGAGATGGCAGTGTAGATATTTTCATGTTCATAGAGATGGCGGTGTAGATATTTCCATATTTATAGAGATAGCGGTGTAGATATTTCCATCTTTCTACAGATGGCAGTGTAGATATTTCCATGTTTATACAGATGACTTTGTAGGTATTTCCATGTTTATACAGATGGCGGTGTAGATATTTCCATGTTTATAGAGATAACTGTGTAGATATTTCCATGTTTTTACAGATCGCGGTGTAGATATTTCCATGTTTATACAGATCGCGTTGTAGATATTTCCATGTTTATACAGATCGCGGTGTAGATATTTCCATGTTTATACAGATATCGGTGTAGATATTTCCATGTTTACACAGATTGCGGTGTAGATATTTCCATCTTTCTACAGATGGCATTGTTGATATTTCCATGTTTATACAGATGACTGTATAGGTATTTCCATGTTTTTACAGATGGCGGTGCAGATATTTCCATGTCTATAGAGATAGCGGTGTAGATATTCCCATGTTTGTACAGATGGCGGTGTTGATATTTCCAGCTATACACAGATGGCCGTGTTGATATTTCCATGTTTATTCAGATGGCGGCGTAGATATTTCCAAGGACATGCAGATGGCGGTGTAGTTATTTCCATGTTCATACAGATAGCGGTGTAGGTATTTCCATGTTTACACAGATGGTGGTGTAGATATTTCCGTGTTTATACACATGGCGGAGTAGATACTTAAATCTTTATGGAGATGGCAGTGTAGATATTTCCATGTTTATACAGATGGCCGTGTAGATATTTCCATATTTATACAGATGTCTGTGTAGATATTTCCATGTGTATACAGATGGTATTGTAGCTATTTCCATGTTTATACAGATGGTGGTGTAGATATTTCCATGTTTATTCAGATGACTGTGTAGATATTTCCATGTTTTTACAGATGGCAGTGTAGATATTTCAATGTTTATATAGATGGCGCTGTTGATATTTCCATGTTTGTACAGATAACGGTGGAGATATTTCCATGTTTATACAGAGAGCAGTGGAGATATTTCCATGTTTATACACATAGCGGTGTACATATTTCCATGTTTATAGAGACAGCGGTGTAGGTATTTCCACGTTTATACAGATAGCGGTGCAGATATTTCCATGTTTACACAGATGGCGGTGTTGATATTTCCATCTATACAAAGATGACCGTGTAGATATTTCCATGTTTATACAGATGGCGGCGCAGATATTTCCATGGATATGTAGATGGCGGTGTAGATATTTCCATGTTTATACAGATAGCGGTGCAGTTATTTCCATGTTTATATAGATAGCGGTGTAGATATTTCCATGTATGTACACATGGCTGTGTAGATATTTCCATGTTTATACAGATGGCGGTGTAGATATTTCCATGTTTATACAGATAACTTTGCAAGTATGTCCATGTTTATACAGATGGCGGTGTAGATATTTCGATGTTTATAGAGATAGCAGTGGAGCTATTTCCATGTTTATACAGATAGCGGTGTAGATATTTCCATGTTTATACTGATCGTGGTGTAGACATTTCCATGTTTATAGAGATGGCGGTGTAGATATTTCCATGTTCATAGAGATAGCGGTGTTGATTTTTTCATGTTTATAGAGATAGCGGTGTGGATATTTCCATGTTTATACAGATGCCTATGCAGATATTTCCATATTTATACAGAGGGCTGTGTAGATATTTCCATGTTTATACAGATGGCTGTGTAGATATTTCCATGTTTATACAGATGACTTTGTAGGTATTTCCATGTATATTCAGATGACTTTGTAGGTATTTCCATGTTTATACAGATACTGGTGTAGATATTTCCATGTATATACAGATGACTTTGTAGTTATTTCCATGTTTATACAGATGGCGGTGTAGATATTTCCATGTTTATAGAGATAACAGTGTAGATATTTCCATGTTTATACATATAGCGGTGTAGATATTTCCATGTTTATACAGATCGTGCTGTAGATATTTCCATGTTTATACAGATCGCGGTGTCGATATTTCCATGTTTATACAGATCGCGGTGTAGATATTTCCATGTTTTTACAGATATCGGTGTAGAGATTTCCATGTTTACACAGATTGCGGTGTAGATATTTCCATCTTTCCACAGATGGCATTGTAGATATTTCCATGTTTATACAGATGACTGTATAGGTATTTCCATGTTTTTACAGAGGGCGGTGCAGAGATTTCCATGTCTATAGAGATAGCGGTGCAGATATTTCCATGTTTGTACAGATGGCGGTGTTGATATTTCCATCTATACACAGATGGCCGTGTAGATATTTCCATGTTTATTCAGATGGCGGCGTAGATATTTCCAAGGACATGCAGATGGCGGTGTAGTTATTTCCATGTTTATACAGATAGCGGTGTAGGTATTTCCATGTTTACACAGATGGTGGTGTAGATATTTCCGTGTTTATACACATGGCGGAGTAGATACTTCCATCTTTATGGAGATGGCAGTGTAGATATTTTCATGTTGATAGAGATGGCGGTGTAGATATTTCCATATTTATAGAGATAGCGGTGTAGATATTTCCATCTTTCTACAGATGGCAGTGTAGATATTTCCATGTTTATATAGATGTCTGTGTAGATATTTCCATGTGTATACAGATGGTATTGTGGCTATTTCCATGTTTATACAGATGGTGGTGTAGATATTTCCATGTTTTTTCAGATGAATGTGTAGATATTTCCATGTTTTTACAGATGGCAGTGTAGATATTTCAATGTTTATATTGATGGCGCTGTTGATATTTCCATGTTTATACAGATAACGGTGGAGATATTTCCATGTTTATACAGAGAGCAGTGGAGCTATTTCCATGTTTATACACATAGCGGTGTACATATTTCCATGTTTACACAGATGCCTATGCAGATATTTCCATATTTATACAGAGGGCTGTGTAGATATTTCTATATTTATACAGATGGCAGTGTAGATATTTAAATGTTCCTACACATGACTGTGTAGGTATTTCCATGTTTATACAGATGTCTTTGTGGTTATTTCCATGTTTATAGAGATAGCGGTGCAGATATTTCCATGTTTATACAGATAGCGGTGTATATATTTCCATGTTTATACAGATCATGGTGTAGATATTTCCATGTATATAGAGACCGCAGTGTAGATATTTCCATGTTTATAGAGATAGCAGTGTAGATATTTCCATGTTTGTACAGATGGCGGTGTTGATGTTTCCATCTATACACTGATTGCCGTGTAGGTATTTCCATGTGTATACACATGGCATTGTAGATATTTCCATGTTTATACAGATGGTGGTGTAGATATTTCCATGTTTTGCACAGAAGACTGTATAGGTATTTCCATGTTTATACAGATGGTGGTGTAGATATTTCCAAGTTTATTGAGATAGCGGTGTAGATATTTCCATATTTATACAGATAACGGTGTAGAAGTTTCCATGTTTATACAGATAGCGGTGTAAATATTTCCATGTTTATACAGATCACGCTGTAGATATTTCCATGTTTATAGAGATAGCGGTGTAGATATTTCCATGTTTACACCGATAGCAGTGTTGATATTTCCATGTTTGTACAGACTGCGGTGTAGATATTTCCATCTTTATACAGATAGCGGTGCAGATATTTCCATGTTTGTACAGATGGCGGTGTTGATATTTCCATCTATACACAGATGACCGTGTAGATATTTCCATGTTTATACAGATGGCGGCGCAGATATTTCCATGGATATGTAGATGGCGGTGTAGATATTTCCATGTTTATACAGATAGCGGTGCAGTTATTTCCATGTTTATATAGATAGCGGTGTAGATATTTCCATGTATGTACACATGGCTGTGTAGATATTTCCATGTTTATAGAGATGGCGGTGTAGATATTTCCATGTTTATACAGATAACTTTGTAAGTATTTCCATGTTTTTACAGATGGCGGTGTAGACATTTCGATGTTTATAGAGATAGCAGTGGAGATATTTCCATGTTTATACAGATAGCTGTGTAGATATTTCCATGTTTATACTGATCGTGGTGTAGACATTTACATGTTTATAGAGATGGCGGTGTAGATATTTCCATGTTCATAGAGATAGCGGTGTTGATTTTTCCATGTTTATAGAGATAGCGGTGTGGATATTTCCATGTTTATATAGATAGGGGTGTAGATATTTCCCTGTTTATAGAGATGGCGGTGTAGATATATCCATGTTTATACAGATCACAGTGTAGATATTTCCTTGTTTATACAAATAGCGGTGTAGTTATTTCCATGTTTATACAGATAATGGTGTAGATATTTCCATGTATATACAGATGGCTGTGTAGATATTTCCATGTTTATACAGATGGCTGTGTAGATATTTCCATGTTATACAGATGGCTTTGTAGGTATTTCCATGTTTATACAGATGGCGGTGTAGATATTTCCATGTTTATAGAGATAACAGTGTAGATATTTCCATGTTTATACAGATCGCGGTGTAGATATTTCCATGTTTATACAGATCGCGGTGTAGATATTTCCATGTTTATACAGATCGCGGTGTAGATATTTCCATGTTTATACAGATATCGGTGTAGATATTTCCATGTGTACACAGATGGCGGTGTAGATATTTCCATCTTTCTACAGATGGCATTGTAGATATTTCCATGTTTATAAAGATGACTGTATAGGTATTTCCATGTTTTTACAGATGGCGGTGCAGATATTTCCATGTCTATAGAGATAGCGGTGTAGATATTTCCTTGTTTTTACAGATGGCGGTGTTGATATTTCCAGCTATACACAGATGGCCGTGTAGATATTTCCATGTTTATTCAGATGGCGGCGTAGATATTTCCAAGTACATGCAGATGGCGGTGTAGTTATTTCCATGTTTATACAGATAGCGGTGTAGATATTTCCATGTTTACACAGATGGTGGTGTAGATATTTCCGTGTTTATACACATGGCGGAGTAGATACTTCCATCTTTATTGAGATGGCAGTGTAGATATTTTCATGTTCATACAGATGGCGGTGTAGATATTTCCGTATTTATAGAGATAGCGGTGTAGATATTTCCATCTTTCTACAGATGGCAGTGTAGATATTTCCATGTTTATACAGATGGCCGTGTAGATATTTCCATATTTATACAGATGTCGGTGTAGATATTTCCATGTGTATACAGATGGTATTGTAGCTATTTCCATGTTTATACAGATGGTGGTGTAGATATTTCCATGTTTATTCAGATGAATGTGTAGATATTTCCATGTTTTTACAGATGGCAGTGTAGATATTTCAATGTTTATATAGATGGCGCTGTTGGTATTTCCATGTTTATACAGATAACGGTGGAGATATTTCCATGTTTATACAGAGAGCAGTGGAGATATTTCCATGTTTATACACATAGCGGTGTACATATTTCCATGTTTATAGAGACAGCGGTGTAGGTATTTCCATGTTTATACAGATAGCGGTGCAGATATTTCCATGTTTACACAGATGCCTATGCAGATATTTCCATATTTATACAGAGGGCTGTGTAGATATTTCTATATTTACACAGATGGCAGTGTAGATATTTATATGTTCCTACACATGACTGTGTAGGTATTTCCAAGTTTATACAGATGTCTTTTTAGTTATTTCCATGTTTATAGAGATAGCGGTGCAGATATTTCCATGTTTATACAGATAGCGGTGTAGATATTTCCATGTTTATACAGATCATGGTGTGGATATTTCCATGTTTATACAGATACCGGTGTAGATATTTCCATGTTTATACAGACCACAGTGTACATATTTCCATGTTTATATAGATAGCGGTGCAGATATTTCCATGTTTGTACAGATGGCGGTGTTGATATTTCCATCTATACACAGATGACCGTGTAGATATTTCCATGTTTATACAGATGGCGGCGCAGATATTTCCATGGATATGTAGATGGCGGTGTAGATATTTCCATGTTTATACAGATAGCGGTGTAGTTATTTCCATGTTTATATAGATAGCGGTGTAGATATTTCCAAGTATGTACACATGGCTGTGTAGATATTTCCATGTTTATACAGATGGCGGTGTAGATATTTCCATGTTTATACAGATAACTTTGTAAGTATTTCCATGTTTATACTGATGGCGGTGTAGATATTTCGATGTTTATAGAGACAGCAGTGGAGATATTTCCATGTTTATACAGATTGCGGTGTAGATATTTCCATGTTTATACTGATCGTGGTGTAGACATTTCCATGTTTATAGAGATGGCGGTGTAGATATTTCCGTGTTCATAGAGATAGCGGTGTTGATTTTTCCATGTTTATAGAGATAGCGGTGTGGATATTTCCATGTTTATACAGATAGGGGTGTAGATATTTCCCTGTTTATAGAGAGGGCGGTGTAGATATTTCCATGTTTATACAGATCACGGTGTAGATATTTCCTTGTCTATACAAATAGCGGTGTTGTTATTTCCATGTTTATACAGATAGTGGTTTAGATATTTCCATGTATATACAGATGGCTGTGTAGATATTTCCATGTTTATACAGAGGGCTGTGTAGATATTTCCATGTTTATACAGATGACTTTGTAGGTATTTCCATGTTTATACAGATGGCGGTGTAGATATTTCCATGTTTATAGAGATATCAGTGTAGATATTTACATGTTTATACAGATAGCGGTGTAGATATTTCCATGTTTATACAGATCGCGGTGTAGATAATTCCATGTTTATACAGATCGCGGTGTAGATATTTCCATGTTTATACAGATAGCGGTGTAGATATTTCCATGTTTTTACAGATATCGGTGTAGATATTTCCATGTTTACACAGATTGCGGTGTAGATATTTCCATCTTTCTACAGATGGCATTGTAGATATTTCCATGTTTATACAGATGACTGTATAGGTATTTCCATGTTTTTACAGATGGCGGTGCAGATATTTCCATGTCTATAGAGATAGCGGTGTAGATATTTCCATGTTTGTACAGATGGCGGTGTTGATATTTCCATCCATACACAGATGGCGGTGTAGATATTTCCATGTTTTTTCAGATGGCGGCGTAGATATTTCCAAGGACATGCAGATGGCGTTGTAGTTATTTCCATGTTTATACAGATACCGGTGTAGGTATTTCCATGTTTACACAGATGGTGGTGTAGATATTTCCGTGTTTATACACATGGCGGAGTAGATACTTCCATCTTTATTGAGATGGCAGTGTAGATATTTTCATGTTCATAGAGATGGCGGTGTAAATATTTCCATATTTATAGAGATAGCGGTGTAGATATTTCCATCTTTCTACAGATGGCAGTGTAGATATTTCCATGTTTATACAGATGGCCGTGTAGTTATTTCCATATTTATACAGATGTCTGTGTAGATATTTCCATGTGTATACAGATGGTATTGTAGCTATTTCCATGTTTATACAGATGGTGGTGTAGATATTTCCATGTTTATTCAGATGACTGTGTAGATATTTCCATGTTTTTACAGATGGCAGTGTAGATATTTCAATGTTTATATAGATGGCGCTGTTGATATTTCCATGTTTATACAGATAACGGTGGAGAAATTTCCATGTTTATACAGAGAGCAGTGGACACATTTCCATGTTTATACACATAGCGGTGTACATATTTCCATGTTTATAGAGACAGCGGTGTAAGTATTTCCACGTTTATACAGATAGCGGTGCAGATATTTCCATGTTTACACAGATGCCTATGCAGATATTTCCATATTTATACAGAGGGCTGTGTAGATATTTCTATATTTATACAGATGGCAGTGTAGATATTTAAATGTTCCTACACATGACTGTGTAGGTATTTCCATGTTTATACAGATGTCTTTGTAGTTATTTCCATGTTTATAGAGATAGCGGTGCAGATATTTCCATGTTTATACAGATAGCAGTGTATATATTTCGATGTTTATACAGATCATGGTGTGGATATTTCCATGTTTATACAGATACCGGTGTAGATATTTCCATGTTTATACAGACCACAGTGTACATATTTCCATGTTTATAGAGATAGCAGTGTAGATATTTCCATGTTTGTACAGATGGCGGTGTTGATGTTTCCATCTATACACTGATTGCCGAGTAGGTATTTCCATGTGTATACAGATGGCATTGTAGATATTTCCATGTTTATAAAGATGGTGGTGTAGATATTTCCATGTTTACACAGATGATTGTATAGGTATTTCCATGTTTATACAGATGGCGGTGTCGATATTTCCAAGTTTATAGAGATAGCGGTGTAGATATTTCCATACTAATACAGATAACGGTGTAGAAGTTTCCATGTTTATACAGATAGCGGTGTAAATATTTCCATGTTTATACAGATCACGGTGTAGATATTTCCATGTTTATAGAGATAGCGGTGTAGATATTTCCATGTTTATACCGATAGCGGTGTTGATATTTCCATGTTTATACGGACCGCGGTGTAGATATTTCCATGTTTATACAGATGGCGGTGCAGATATTTCCATGTTTGTACAGATGGCGGTGTTGATATTTCCATCTATACACAGATGACCGTGTAGATATTTCCATGTTTATACAGATGGCGGCGCAGATATTTCCATGGATATGTAGATGGCGGTGTAGATATTTCCATGTTTATGCAGATAGCGGTGTAGTTATTTCCATGTTTATATAGATAGCGGTGTAGATGTTTCCATGTTTGTACACATGGCTGTGTAGATATTTCCATGTTTATACAGATGGCGGTGTAGATATTTCCATGTTTATACAGATAAATTTGTAAGTATTTCCATGTTTATACAGATGGCGGTGTAGATATTTCGATGTTTATAGAGATAGCAGTGGAGATATTTCCATGTTTATACAGATAGCGGTGTAGATATTTCCATGTTTATACTGATCGTGGTGTAGACATTTCCATGTTTATAGAGATGGCGTTGTAGATATTTCCATGTTCATAGAGATAGCGGTGTTGATTTTTCCATGTTTATAGAGATAGCGGTGTGGATATTTCCATGTTTATACAGATAGGGGTGTAGATATTTCCCTGTTTATAGAGATGGCAGTGTAGATATTTCCATATTTATACAGATCACGGTGTAGATGTTTCCTTGTTTATACAAATAGCGGTGTAGTTATTTCCATGTTTATACAGACCGCGGTGTAGATATTTCCATGTTTATACAGATAGCGGTGCAGATATTTCCATGTTTGTACAGATGGCGGTGTTGATATTTCCATCTATACACAGATGATCGTGTAGATATTTCCATGTTTATACAGATGGCGGCGCAGATATTTCCATGGATATGTAGATGGCGGTGTAGATATTTCCATGTTTATACATATAGCGGTGTAGTTATTTCCATGTTTATATACATAGCGGTGTAGATATTTCCATGTATGTACACATGGCTGTGTAGATATTTGCAAGTTTATACAGATGGCGGTGTAGATATTTCCATGTTTATACAGATAACTTTGTATGTATTTCCATGTTTATACAGATGGCGGTGTAGATATTTCGATGTTTATAGAGATAGCAGTGGAGATATTTCCATGTTAATACAGATTGCGGTGTAGATATTTCCATGTTTATACTGATCGTGGTGAAGACATTTCCATGTTTATAGAGATGGCGGTGTAGATATTTCCATGTTCATAGAGATGGCGGTGTTGATTTTTCCATGTTTATAGAGATAGCGGTGTAGATATTTCCATGTTTATACAGATAGGGGTGTAGATATTTCCCTGTTTATAGAGATGGCGGTGTAGATATTTCCATGTTTATACAGATCACGGTGTAGATATTTCCTTGTCTATACAAATAGCGGTGTAGTTATTTCCATGTTTATACAGATAGTGGTGTAGATATTTCCATGTATATACAGATGGCTGTGTAGATATTTCCATGTTTATACAGAGGGCTGTGTAGATATTTCCATGTTTATACAGATGACTTTGTAGGTATTTCCATGTTTATACAGATGGCGGTGTAGATATTTCCATGTTTATAGAGATAACTGTGTAGATATTTCCATGTTTATACAGATAGCGGTGTAGATATTTCCATGTTTATACAGATCGCGGTGTAGATATTTCCATGTTTATACAGATCGCGGTGTAGGTATTTCCATGTTTATACAGATAGCGGTGTAGATATTTCCATGTTTTTACAGATATCGGTGTAGATATTTCCATGTTTACACAGATTGCGGTGTAGATATTTCCATCTTTCTACAGATGGCATTGTAGATATTTCCATGTTTATACAGATGACTGTATAGGTATTTCCATGTTTTTACAGATGGCGGTGCAGATATTTCCATGTCTATAGAGATAGCGGTGTAGATATTTCCATGTTTGTACAGATGGCGGTGTTGATATTTCCATCTATACACAGATGGCCGTGTAGATATTTCCATGTTTATTCAGATGGCGGCATAGATACTTCCAAGGACATGCAGATGGCGGTGTAGTTATTTCCATGTTTATAAAGATAGCGGTGTAGGTATTTCCATGTTTACACAGATGGAGGTGTAGATATTTCCGTGTTTATACACATGGCGGAGTAGATACTTCCATCTTTATGGAGATGGCAGTGTAGATATTTTCATGTTCATAGAGATGGCGGTGTAGATATTTCCATATTTATAGAGATAGCGGTGTAGATATTTCCATCTTTCTACAGATGGCAGTGTAGATATTTCCATGTTTATACAGATGGCCGTGTAGATATTTCCATATTTATACAGATGTCTGTGTAGATATTTCCATGTGTATACAGATGGTATTGTAGCTATTTCCATGTTTATACAGATGGTGGTGTAGATATTTCCATGTTTATTCAGATGACTGTGTAGATAGTTCCAAGTTTTTACAGATGGCAGTGTAGATATTTCAATGTTTATATAGATGGCGCTGTTGATATTTCCATGTTTATTCAGATAACGGTGGAGATATTTCCATGTTTATACAGAAAGCCGTGGGGATATTTTCATGTTTATACACATAGCGGTGTACATATTTCCATGTTTATAGAGACAGCGGTGTAGGTATTTCCACGTTTATACAGATAGCGGTGCAGATATTTCCATGTTTACACAGATGCCTATGCAGATATTTCCATATTTATACAGAGGGCTGTGTAGATATTTCTATATTTATACAGATGACAGTGTAGATATTTAAATGTTCCTACACATGACTGTGTAGGTATTTCCATGTTTATACAGATGTCTTTGTAGTTATTTCCATGTTTATAGAGATAGCGGTGCAGATATTTCCATGTTTATACAGATAGCGCTGTATATATTTCCATGTTTATACAGATCATGGTGTGGATATTTCCGTGTTTATACAGATACCGGTGTAGATATTTCCATGTTTATACAGACCACAGTGTAGATACTTCCATGTTTATAGAGATAGCAGTGTAGATATTTCCATGTTTGTACAGATGGCGGTGTTGATGTTTCCATCTATACACTGATTGCAGTGTAGGTATTTCCATGTGTATACAGATGGCATTGTAGGTATTTCCATGTTTATACAGATGGTGGTGTAGATATTTCCATGTTTACACAGATGACTGTATAGGTATTTCCATGTTTATACAGATGGCGGTGTAGATATTTCGAAGTTTATAGAGATAGCGGTGTAGATATTTCCATATTTATACAGATAACGGTGTAGAAGTTTCCATGTTTTTACAGATACCGGTGCAGATATTTCCATGTTTGTACAGATGGCGGTGTTGATATTTCCATCTATACACAGATGACCGTGTAGATATTTCCATGTTTATACAGATGGCGGCGCAGATATTTCCATGGATATGTAGATGGCGGTGTAGATATTTCCATGTTTATACAGATAGTGGTGTAGTTATTTCCATGTTTATATAGATAGCGGTGTAGATATTTCCATGTATGTACACATGGCTGTGTAGATATTTCCATGTTTATACAGATGGCGGTGTAGATATTTCCATGTTTATACAGATAGCGGTGTAGATATTTCCATGTTTATAATGATCGTGGTGTAGACATTTCCATGTTTATAGAGATGGGGGTGTAGATATTTCCATATTCATAGAGATAGCGGTGTTGATTTTTCCATGTTTATAGAGATAGCGGTGTGGATATTTCTATGTTTATACAGATAGGGGTGTAGATATTTCCCTGTTTATAGAGATGGCGGTGTAGATATTTCCATGTTTATACAGATCACGGTGTAGATATTTCCTTGTTTATACAAATAGCAGTGTAGTTATTTCCATGTTTATACAGATAGTGGTGTAGATATTTCCATGTATATACAGATGGCTGTGTAGATATTTCCATGTTTATACAGATGACTTTGTAGGTATTTCCATGTTTATACAGATGGCGGTGTAGATATTTCCATGTTTATAGAGATAAATATGTAGATATTTCCACGTTTATACAGATAGCGGTGTAGGTATTTCCATGTTTACACAGATGCCTATGCAGATATTTCCATATTTATACAGAGGGCTGTGCAGATATTTCTGTATTTATACAGATGGCAGTGTAGATATTTAAATGTTCCTACACATGACTGTGTAGGTATTTCCTTGTTTATACAGATGTCTTTGAAGTTATTTCCATGTTTATAGAGATAGCGGTGCAGATATTTCCATGTTTATACAGATAGCGGTGTATATATTTCCATGTTTATACAGATCATGGTGTAGATATTTCCATGTTTATACAGATACCGGTGTAGATATTTCCATGTTTATACAGACCGCAGTGTAGATATTTCCATGTTTATAGAGATAGCAGTGTAGATATTTCCATGTTTGTACAGATGGCGGTGTTGTTGTTTCCATCTATACACTGATTGCCGTGTAGGTATTTCCATGTGTATACAGATGGCATTGTAGATATTTCCATGTTTATACAGATGGTGGTGTAGATATTTCCATGTTTACACAGATGACTGTATAGGTATTTCCATGTTTATACAGATGGCGGTGTAGATATTTCCAAGTTTATACAGATAGCGGTGTAGGTATTTCCATATTTATACAGATAACGGTGTAGAAGTTTCCATGTTTATACAGATATCGGTGTAAATATTTCCATGTTTATACTGATCGTGGTGTAGACATTTCCATGTTTATAGACATGGCGTTGTAGATATTTCCATGTTCATAGAGATAGCGGTGTTGATTTTTCCATGTTTATAGAGATAGCGGTGTGGATATTTCCATGTTTATACAGATAGTGGTGTAGATATTTCCCTGTTTATAGAGATGGCGGTGTAGATATTTCCATGTGTATACAGATGGTATTGTAGCTATTTCCATGTTTATACAGATGGTGGTGTAGATATTTCCATGTTTATTCAGATGACTGTGTAGATAGTTCCATGTTTTTACAGATGGCAGTGTAGATATTTCAATGTTTATATAGATGGCGCTGTTGATATTTCCATGTTTATACAGATAACGGTGGAGATATTTCCATGTTTATACAGAGAGCAGTGGAGATATTTCCATGTTTATACACACAGCGGTGTACATATTTCCATGTTTATAGAGACAGCGGTGTAGGTATTTCCATGTTTATACAGATAGCGGTGCAGATATTTCCATGTTTACACAGATGCCTATGCAGATATTTCCATATTTATACAGAGGGCTGTGTAGATATTTCTATATTTATACAGATGGCAGTGTAGATATTTAAATGTTCCTACACATGACTGTGTAGGTATTTCCATTTTTATACAGATGTCTTTGTAGTTATTTCCATGTTTATAGAGATAGCGGTGCAGATATTTCCATGTTTATACAGATAGCGGTGTATATATTTCCATGTTTATACAGATCATGGTGTAGATATTTCCATGTTTATACAGATACCGGTGTAGATATTTCCATGTTTATACAGACCGCAGTGTAGATATTTCCATGTTTATTTAGATTGCAGTGTAGATATTTCCATGTTTCTACAGATGGCGGTGTTGATGTTTCCATTTATACACTGATTGCCGTGTAGGTATTTCCATGTGTATGCAGATGTCATTGTAGATATTTCCATGTTTATACAGACCGCAGTGTAGATATTTCCATGTTTATTTAGATTGCAGTGTAGATATTTCCATGTTTCTACAGATGGCGGTGTTGATGTTTCCATTTATACACTGATTGCCGTGTAGGTATTTCCATGTGTATGCAGATGTCATTGTAGATATTTCCATGTTTATACAGATGGTGGTGTAGATATTTCCATGTTTACACAGATGACTGTATAGGTATTTCCATGTTTATACAGATGGCGGTGTAGATATTTCCATATTTATACAGATAACGGTGAAGAAGTTTCCATGTTCATACAGATAGCGGTGTAAATATTTCCATGTTTATAGAGATCACGGTGTAGATATTTCCATGTTTATAGAGATAGCGGTGTAGATACTTCCATGTTTATACCGATAGCGGTGTTGATATTTCCATGTTTATACACACCGCGGTGTGGATATTTCCATGTTTATACAGATAGCGGTGCAGATATTTCCATGTATGTAGAGATGGCGGTGTTGATATTTCCATCTATACACAGATGACCGTGTAGATATTTCCATGTTTATACAGATGGCGGCGCAGATATTTCCATGGATATGTAGATGGCGGTGTAGATATTTCCATGTTTATACAGATAGCGGTGTAGTTATTTCCATGTTTATATAGATAGCAGAGTAGATATTTCCATGTATGTACACATGGCTGTGTAGATATTTCCATGTTTATACAGATGTCGGTGTAGATATTTCCATGTTTAAACAGATAATTTTGTAAGTATTTCCATGTTTATACAGATGGCGGTGTAGATATTTCGATGTTTATAGAGATAGCAGTGGAGTTATTTCCATGTTTATACAGATAGCGGTGTAGATATTTCCATGTTTATACTGATCGTGGTGTAGACATTTCCATGTTTATAGAGATGGCGGTGTAGATATTTCTATGTTCATAGAGATATCGGTGTTGATTTTTTCATGTTTATAGAGATAGCGGTGTGGATATTTCCATGTTTATACAGATGCCTATGCAGATATTTCCATATTTATACAGAGGGCTTTGTAGATATTTCCATGTTTATACAGATGGCTGTGTAGATATTTCCATGTTTATACAGATGACTTTGTAGGTATTTCCATGTTTATACAGATGACTTTGTAGGTATTTCCATGTTTATACAGATAGTGGTGTAGATATTTCCATGTTTCTACAGATGGCTGTGTAGATATTTCCATGTTTATACAGATGGCTGTGTAGATATTTCCATGTTTATACAGATGACTTTGTAGGTATTTCCATGTTTATACAGATGGCGGTGTAGATATTTCCATGTTTATAGAGATAACTGTGTAGATATTTCCATGTTTATACAGATTGCGGTGTAGATATTTCCTTGTTTATACAAATAGCGGTGTAGTTATTTCCATGTTTATAGAGATGGCGGTGTAGATATTTCCATGTTTATACAGATCACAGTGTAGATATTTCCTTGTTTATACAAATAGCGGTGTAGTTATTTCCATGTTTATACAGATAGTGGTGTAGATATTTCCATGTATATACAGATGGCTGTGTAGATATTTCCATGTTTATACAGATGGCTGTGTAGATATTTCCATGTTTATACAGATGACTTTGTAGGTATTTCCATGTTTATACAGATGGCGGTGTAGATATTTCCATGTTTATAGAGATAACTGTGTAGATATTTCCATGTTTATACAGATCGCGGTGTAGATATTTCCATGTTTATACAGAACGCGGTGTAGATATTTCCATGTTTATACAGATCGCGGTGTAGATATTTCCATGTTTATACAGATATCGGTGTAGATATTTCCATGTTTTCACTGATTGCGGTGTAGATATTTCCATCTTTCTACTGATGGCATTGTAGATATTTCCATGTTTATAAAGATGACTGTATAGGTATTTCCATGTTTTTACAGATGGCGGTGCAGATATTTCCATGTCTATAGAGATAGCGGTGTAGATATTTCCATGTTTGTACAGATGGCGCTGTTGATATGTCCAGCTATACACAGATAGCCGTGTAGATATTTCCATGTTTATTCAGATGGCGGCATAGATATTTCCAAGGACATGCAGATGGCGGTGTAGTTATTTCCATGTTTATACAGATAGCGGTGTAGGTATTTCCATGTTTACACAGATGGTGGTGTAGATATTTCCGTGTTTATACACATGGCGGAGTAGATACTTCCATCTTTATTGAGATGGCAGTGTAGATATTTTCATGTTCATACAGATGGCGGTGTAGATATTTCCATATTTATAGAGATAGTGGTGTAGATATTTCCATCTTTCTACAGATGGCAGTGTAGATATTTCCATGTTTATACAGATGGCCGTGTAGATATTTCCATATTTATACAGATGTCGGTGAAGATATTTCCATGTGTATACAGATGGTATTGTAGCTATTTCCATGTTTATACAGATGGTGGTGTAGATATTTCCATGTTTATTCAGATGAATGTGTAGATATTTCCATGTTTTTACAGATGGCAGTGTAGATATTTCAATGTTTATATAGATGGCGCTGTTGATATTTCCATGTTTATACAGATAATGGTGGAGATATTTCCATGTTTATACAGAGAGCAGTGGAGATATTTCCATGTTTCTACACATAGCGGTGTACATATTTCCATGTTTATAGAGACAGCGGTGTAGGTATTTCCATGTTTATACAGATAGCGGTGCAGATATTTCCATGTTTACACAGATGCCTATGCAGATATTTCCATATTTATACAGAGGGCTGTGTAGATATTTCTATATTTATACAGATGGCAGTGTAGATATTTAAATGTTCCTACACATGACTGTGTAGGTATTTCCAAGTTTATACAGATGTCTTTGTAGTTATTTCCATGTTTATAGAGATAGCGGTGCAGATATTTCCATGTTTATACAGATAGCGGTGTATATATTTCCATGTTTATACAGATCATGGTGTACATATTTCCATGTATATAGACACCGCAGTGTAGATATTTCCATGTTTATAGAGATAGCAGTGTAGATATTTCCATGTTTCTACAGATGGCGGTGTTGATGTTTCCATCTATACACTGATTGCCGTGTAGGTATTTCCATGTGTATACAGATGGCATTGTAGATATTTCCATGTTTATACAGATGGTGGTGTAGATATTTCCATGTTTACACAGATGACTGTATAGGTATTTCCATGTTTATACAGATGGTGGTGTAGATATTTCCAAGTTTATTGAGATAGCGGTGTAGATATTTCCATATTTATACAGATAACGGTGTAGAAGTTTCCATGTTTATACAGATAGCGGTGTAAATATTTCCATGTTTATACAGATCACGGTGTAGATATTTCCATGTTTATAGAGATAGCGGTGTAGATATTTCCATGTTTATACCGATAGCGGTGTTGATATTTCCATGTTTATACAGACCGTGGTGTAGATATTTCCATGTTTATACAGATAGCGGTGCAGATATTTCCATGTTTGTACAGATGGCGGTGTTGATATTTCCATCTATACACAGATGACCGTGTAGATATTTCCATGTTTATACAGATGGCGGCGCAGATATTTCCATGGATATGTAGATGGCGGTGTAGATATTTCCATGTTTATACAGATAGCGGTGCAGTTATTTCCATGTTTATATGGATAGCGGTGTAGATATTTCCATGTATGCAAACATGGCTGTGTAGATATTTCCATGTTTATACAGATGGCGGTGTAGATATTTCCATGTTTATACAGATAACTTTGTAAGTATTTCCATGTTTATACTGATGGCGGTGTAGATATTTCGATGTTTATAGAGATAGCAGTGGAGATATTTCCATGTTTATACAGATAGCGGTGTAGATATTTCCATGTTTATACTGATCGTGGTGTAGACATTTCCATGTTTATAGAGATGGCGGTGTAGATATTTCCATGTCCATAGAGATAGCGGTGTTGATTTTTCCATATTTATAGAGATAGCGGTGTGGATATTTCCATGTTTATACAGATAGGGGTGTAGATATTTCCCTGTTTATAGAGATGGCGGTGTAGATATTTCCATGTTTGTACAGATGGCGGTGTTGATATTTCCAGCTATACACAGATGGCCGTGTAGATATTTCCATGTTTATTCAGATGGCGGTGTAGATATTTCCAAGGACATGCAGATGGCGGTGTAGTTATTTCCATGTTTATACAGATAGCGGTGTAGGTATTTCCATGTTTACACAGATGGTGGTGTAGATATTTCCGTGTTTATACACATGGCGGAGTAGATACTTCCATCTTTATGGAGATGGCAGTGTAGATATTTTCATGTTCATAGAGATGGCGGTGTAGATATTTCCATATTTATAGAGATAGCGGTGTAGATATTTCCATCTTTCTACAGATGGCAGTGTAGATATTTCCATGTTTATACAGATGGCCGTGTAGATATTTCCATATTTATACAGATGTCTGTGTAGATATTTCCATGTGTATACAGATGGTATTGTAGCTATTTCCATGTTTATACAGATGGTGGTGTAGATATTTCCATGTTTATTCAGATGACTGTGTAGATAGTACCATGTTTCTACACATGGCTGTGTAGATATTTCAATGTTTATATAGATGGCGCTGTTGATATTTCCATGTTTATACAGATAACGGTGGAGATATTTCCATGTTTATACAGAGAGCAGTGGAGATATTTCCATGTTTATACACAAAGCGGTGTACATATTTCCATGTTTATAGAGACAGCGGTGTAGGTATTTCCACGTTTATACAGATAGCGGTGCAGATATTTCCATGTTTACACAGATGCCTATGCAGATATTTCCATATTTATACAGAGGGCTGTGTAGATATTTCTATATTTATACAGATGGCAGTGTAGACATTTAAATGTTCCTACACATGACTGTGTAGATATTTCCATGTTTATACAGATGTCTTTGTAGTTATTTCCATGTTTATAGAGATAGCGGTGCAGATATTTCCATGTTTATACAGATAGCGGTGTATATATTTCCATGTTTATAGAGATCATGGTGTGGATATTTCCATGTTTATACAGATACCGGTGTAGATATTTCCATGTTTATACAGACCACAGTGTATATATTTCCATGTTTATAGAGATAGCAGTGTAGATATTTCCATGTTTGTACAGATGGCGGTGTTGTTGTTTCCATCTATACACTGATTGCCGTGTAGGTATTTCCATGTGTATACAGATGGCATTGTAGATATTTCCATGTTTATACAGATGGTGGTGTAGATATTTCCATGTTTACACAGATGACTGTATAGGTATTTCCATGTTTATACAGATGGCGGTGTAGATATTTCCAAGTTTATAGAGATAGCGGTGTAGATATTTCCATATTTATACAGATAACGGTGTAGAAGTTTCCATGTTTATACAGATAGCGGTGTAAATATTTCCATGTTTATACTGATCGTGGTGTAGACATTTCCATGTTTATAGACATGGCGTTGTAGATATTTCCATGTTCATAGAGATAGCGGTGTTGATTTTTCCATGTTTATAGAGATAGCGGTGTGGATATTTCCATGTTTATACAGATAGTGGTGTAGATATTTCCCTGTTTATAGAGATGGCAGTGTAGATATTTCCATGTGTATACAGATGGTATTGTAGCTATTTCCATGTTTATACAGATGGTGGTGTAGATATTTCCATGTTTATTCAGATGACTGTGTAGATAGTTCCATGTTTTTACAGATGGCAGTGTAGATATTTCAATGTTTATATAGATGGCGCTGTTGATATTTCCATGTTTATACAGATAACGGTGGAGATATTTCCATGTTTATACAGAGAGCAGTGGAGATATTTCCATGTTTATACACACAGCGGTGTACATATTTCCATGTTTATAGAGACAGCGGTGTAGGTATTTCCATGTTTATACAGATAGCGGTGCAGATATTTCCATGTTTACACAGATGCCTATGCAGATATTTCCATATTTATACAGAGGGCTGTGTAGATATTTCTATATTTATACAGATGGCAGTGTAGATATTTAAATGTTCCTACACATGACTGTGTAGGTATTTCCATTTTTATACAGATGTCTTTGTAGTTATTTCCATGTTTATAGAGATAGCGGTGCAGATATTTCCATGTTTATACAGATAGCGGTGTATATATTTCCATGTTTATACAGATCATGGTGTAGATATTTCCATGTTTATACAGATACCGGTGTAGATATTTCCATGTTTATACAGACCGCAGTGTAGATATTTCCAAGTTTATTTAGATTGCAGAGTAGATATTTCCATGTTTCTACAGATGGCGGTGTTGATGTTTCCATTTATACACTGATTGCCGTGTAGGTATTTCCATGTGTATGCAGATGTCATTGTAGATATTTCCATGTTTATACAGATGGTGGTGTAGATATTTCCATGTTTACACAGATGACTGTATAGGTATTTCCATGTTTATACAGATGGCGGTGTAGATATTTCCATATTTATACAGATAACGGTGAAGAAGTTTCCATGTTCATACAGATAGCGGTGTAAATATTTCCATGTTTATACAGATCACGGTGTAGATATTTCCATGTTTATAGAGATAGCGGTGTAGATATTTCCATGTTTATACCGATAGCGGTGTTGATATTTCCATGTTTATACACACCGCGGTGTGGATATTTCCATGTTTATACAGATAGCGGTGCAGATATTTCCATGTATGTAGAGATGGCGGTGTTGATATTTCCATCTATACACAGATGACCGTGTAGATATTTCCATGTTTATACAGATGGCGGCGCAGATATTTCCATGGATATGTAGATGGCGGTGTAGATATTTCCATGTTTATACAGATAGCGGTGTAGTTATTTCCATGTTTATATAGATAGCGGAGTAGATATTTCCATGTATGTACACATGGCTGTGTAGATATTTCCATGTTTATACAGATGTCGGTGTAGATATTTCCATGTTTAAACAGATAATTTTGTAAGTATTTCCATGTTTATACAGATGGCGGTGTAGATATTTCGATGTTTATAGAGATAGCAGTGGAGTTATTTCCATGTTTATACAGATAGCGGTGTAGATATTTCCATGTTTATACTGATCGTGGTGTAGACATTTCCATGTTTATAGAGATGGCGGTGTAGATATTTCTATGTTCATAGAGATATCGGTGTTGATTTTTTCATGTTTATAGAGATAGCGGTGTGGATATTTCCATGTTTATACAGATGCCTATGCAGATATTTCCATATTTATACAGAGGGCTTTGTAGATATTTCCATGTTTATACAGATGGCTGTGTAGATATTTCCATGTTTATACAGATGACTTTGTAGGTATTTCCATGTTTATACAGATGACTTTGTAGGTATTTCCATGTTTATACAGATAGTGGTGTAGATATTTCCATGTTTCTACAGATGGCTGTGTAGATATTTCCATGTTTATACAGATGGCTGTGTAGATATTTCCATGTTTATACAGATGACTTTGTAGGTATTTCCATGTTTATACAGATGGCGGTGTAGATATTTCCATGTTTATAGAGATAACTGTGTAGATATTTCCATGTTTATACAGATTGCGGTGTAGATATTTCCTTGTTTATACAAATAGCGGTGTAGTTATTTCCATGTTTATAGAGATGGCGGTGTAGATATTTCCATGTTTATACAGATCACAGTGTAGATATTTCCTTGTTTATACAAATAGCGGTGTAGTTATTTCCATGTTTATACAGATAGTGGTGTAGATATTTCCATGTATATACAGATGGCTGTGTAGATATTTCCATGTTTATATAGATGGCTGTGTAGATATTTCCATGTTTATACAGATGACTTTGTAGGTATTTCCATGTTTATACAGATGGCGGTGTAGATATTTCCATGTTTATAGAGATAACTGTGTAGATATTTCCATGTTTATACAGATCGCGGTGTAGATATTTCCATGTTTATACAGAACGCGGTGTAGATATTTCCATGTTTATACAGATCGCGGTGTAGATATTTCCATGTTTATACAGATATCGGTGTAGATATTTCCATGTTTTCACTGATTGCGGTGTAGATATTTCCATCTTTCTACTGATGGCATTGTAGATATTTCCATGTTTATAAAGATGACTGTATAGGTATTTCCATGTTTTTACAGATGGCGGTGCAGATATTTCCATGTCTATAGAGATAGCGGTGTAGATATTTCCATGTTTGTACAGATGGCGGTGTTGATATTTCCAGCTATACACAGATAGCCGTGTAGATATTTCCATGTTTATTCAGATGGCGGCATAGATATT